>NW_010531095.1:856-4530 GCF_000687285.1 Phaethon lepturus | reverse complement strand
GATGAAGATCAAAATAAAATCAGATGAAAGACTGCCAGACCCCAGGCTGAGAGCCAATGATGTCCACGGGGCTTTCCCCAGTTAATATAGCACATTTAGTATCATACTCTAAAGACTTTTTTCCTAGACTTGTCCTTGAAAACAGCTCTCTTGGGTTGTATCATTTCCCTAATAAAAGCCCACATGTTCCAAACTGCAGCAGTCTATTACCACAGATTTGACAGAAAAAAAAAAGTATTTTTACTATTAAACATCTTGATTAGATTACAAAGTCTATCTGGGTCTGAAAGTATATTCTTAAGTAGACCTTTGTCAAACACCTTTACTGCATACTGAATTGCACATGGAGGAATCCTCTTCCAAAGAAGCACAAGCACTTTGAAGAACAATTTCTGCACACCATACTCATCTAAAAGGGGACAGTTAATACAGTAAGACAAGGACATTCAGAATTTATGGTAAAAAGGGCTTCATGATACTCTAAAACGCTGGAGTTCACAACAGTAGAGATTTGTATAGAGAGACAAATTGCACCGTCCTTACTTTGGAAGAAGCCTCACTGTGGTCAGCGAAGGTGTTTGCAGGGTAAGATGACCAGCATGAGGGTCATGAGATCTATTTCATTATGTGTGAAACTCCTTAAAGCGCTTACCAGAGCAAGTCAAACAATACAGAGCAATGCTGCTCAGCACCCGCAAAGAAAACCTACCATGTTCCCCCGCAAGTGAAAACAGTTGCATGCCACATAAACATCATCTCATCAAAGATTTTGGGAAGCAAGAGATTTTAAGACTACAGATGAAGTGCTCCGTTTTCTCCAGAGAGTGGTTCTTGCCACATTTTTCCTGCTCTGTCATGACACAGCTGCGTGCCTAGCACATGCTGTATTCATAAATTTCACTTTCCTGTCATTGCGAAAGAGCTGCACGTTTGGATGCTGTCCAAAGGCTCAATGCAGATGTTTTGCTGCGCGTTTTGACGGAGGCTGTGTGTCGCACATGGCACTGCGCCCCGGCCCCCCGAGTGCCCGGGGCCGGGATGGCTGTGGCTGCTGGCTCCCCGCTGCACGCCGTCTTGCAGCGAAGCACGAAGGGGCAGTTTTAGGGCACAGGCAAGTTATCTCAGAGTTCAGCCCATGCTTCCAGCACAGCACACGCATTTACATGCATGTAATTCCTCCAGGATGAACGAATTGCATTATGTGTGGGCAGATAGCTTCAGAGCACAACCTCAGCAGCATCCCCAGGGAATGCAGAAGACTGTTAAACCAAAGTTTAAACAGCAATAATAACGTGCTGCTTCTGTTTCCTTACGGATATATTATATGAATGTGACATCTTTCCATTTCATTGCGTTGTCTCTGCAAGCTCTCCCACACATCATTCAACAGTAATTGTATCTTATATACGCAACAAACCTCTGTCTAAATGCATTTGATGATTATACCATTTTCCTTCCTGCTGGAAAGGCTTCTTATATTTGTCACAAGGTGAGTCTGATTTCCACAGCCAGCCTCATCCTCTGATTTTAGTTGTCATGTTGACTTGGTAGCTGTGTTGGGTAAGTCGCATTCGCACTGTTGCAGTTCATTGGGTTGGGTATTGCTGATTTTCTTATTTGCTGTAAAAACTATAAAATAATTAAATTTACAATTCTTAAGGCCAAAACTCACACTAGATCCTGGCTTCCCATACTGCTTGTCTTACAGGCATGGAGCAGAGCTTCGCAAACTTATGTTTGCTTAAACTGAAGAGCTACTGGTTGTCAGAGGGGGAGAGGGGGTAAGTTCAGATATATCTCACGGCAGGGAAATTAATGTCATGAACCTCATCCATTTCCACGTTACTCTGCTTTGTCCCTGTGAAACGTTTTGGGGATTAACAGAGCTCTATCCAGAGCTTTTAGTGTCCAATTCAGGTTCTGTCTCAGTTGAGGAGGAAGTGGAAAGTAAACATTTGAAAGAGGCAACGGGAGAGGCTTGCTCCCTGTCCCCGGGCCCTCCACTCCAGGACCACGGTCCAGAAACGTTTTAGCCAGGCCTGTGCGATCGGCTGCTGGCTTCTTGCCCCACATCACTCCTAGTGGCAGGCAGACAGCAAAGCCAAAAAAGCTGGTTTTGGAAGCTGAAGGAGTTACACCACCATCTGTGGTCTTTGGCAGGTGTAAGGGCTGACATTTGAAGTAGGCAGGATTACAGCCTGAGCACAGAGAGGGAGGGAGGGAGGCATGGGTGGGTGGATGGGTGTCCTATGGGTTATCAGGGACGGGAGTGCTGCGGGGAGGTGCCTCTGGGCTTCCCGTGCAGAAGAGGCATAAGCCCGCCTGGTTCCCATCCTTCCCGTCCATGGCAGCGGGTACACCCCTGCTGAAACACCGGCCCAGCACCCCACAGCCCGGCTTCCCCGCGGTGGCGAAGCCGAGGGCACTGCAATACTGCGAAGCGGCGGTTTCAGATGTGGAAGCACCGCTGCGGGAGGAGGTCTGCCAACAGCTCGTATGGGAAGGTGAGTGCACACAGGCTTGCCGCTGGCAGCTGGGTATCGCACTGGGTTGGGCATTACTTCCTTTAAACACACGCAAACCTGCCGTTCTCCGTAAGCAAATCTCAATTTTTACTCTGGGGTTTTTTTGGTGTGGGTTTTTGGTTTTTTTTTCCTCTTTTGATTCTAATGAAACCTAGCAAAAAGGGGGAGCGCTGGCTGTCAGCCAGGCACCCCACCGGATGCTCTGCCAACCAGCAAGGCGATCAGCTGAGCGCGGTACCCAGACCAGAGGATATGTGATGGGGAAGATGGCAGCCCTGGGTTCCTTCTGTAGACAGGTGTCTGGCAAGACAAAGCCACGGGAGACTCACAAGCCCTTCCCAGCAGAGCTCACGGGCCAGAGCAACAAGCCCCTCTGCGCTGCACCTGGCTGGGTCCCGCGGCAGGCAGGCGTGAGGAAGGCACAGCCCAGGACCGCGCTGAAGGGAGCAGCCCTTCCCAACAACAGCAATCATTTTCCTCCAAGGGAAGAGATTTGAGACGAGAGCAGCAAGTCTGCCAGCATGGAGGAAAGGCTGCCAGACCACCTCAGTCCCCGCGCTTCAGGTTTCCTGCGTTCCCGCCAGGACCACTCAAATACAGTATCCAAAAGTACTCGTTTTCATGGGGAAGCGTGAGCAGTTCGCTTGCTCCATGGCACCTCCTGCCCTTCAGCCAGGACAAGAGGATGTCTGGTGAAGGGCGGACAGGTTGTGGCAGTCGGCTGCAGGGTGGCGAGATGACATTCCTGCCCAAAATCTGGCCTGAGGAATTGGACAAGCGTGCTGGGTGGGTGCCAGCACAGGCTCAGGCTGTGTTGACTTCTCAGGGAGAACATGCTGTACCAAACATTTCTTATTGTATATCTTACATAAACAAAGTATTTAGCTCACCACCCAGCACTAGCTCATGCTAATAAATGCCGGTGACTTTCTCTGCTTCATGTATTGAAGTCAGCTCAGGGACACACACAGGATGCTCAGTTTGGACCGAGTCTCTTTCTGCAGTTCATTTAAGCTCAGACTAATCAAGTACAGCTAGAAAAGGAAGCTGCAAACAGCATTTGCTGTGCAAATGTGACAGAGACTGACCAACCCTTGTAGGAAACCATCCCTTCCATCCCTCCCTGGGGAAAGACCCACTGACAGGCGC
>NW_010531095.1:0-328 GCF_000687285.1 Phaethon lepturus | reverse complement strand
AAAGGACCCCTGCTGCCGCTCTCGGCTGTGGCTCCAAACCCATCAGTGTCCCCACCTGCTAGATGACAATGCACCCCTTTTTTCGGGTGCGGGCTTTTCTCTCCGCTGTCGCTGAGTGCACCGTGGCAGGGCAGCGCAGGAGCAGCCCCGGCTAAAATCCGGCTGTTGCTCAGAAACTCATCTCGCCACACTCGCAGGGCAAGCAAGGCCCTGAGCCAGCACACGCGCTCCCACTGTCCCCGCTGAAATGCGAGGGTCACTCCAGGGCACAAGCTGAGGGCGGGCGCAGGGGTGCGGGTGGCAAGGCTGGCGGAGCGGGGTCCCGGGG
>NW_010531094.1:0-40038 GCF_000687285.1 Phaethon lepturus | reverse complement strand
AAATAAAATAAAATAAAATAAAATAAAAAGGGAGTTCACAGCTGAAACAGCTGGGGAACAAAGAGTGTTCAGGAAGATCTCAGTTTAGTCCCCAAATGCTTACTTTCTTACTAATAGTCCACCAACTCTGAATGATGTATTTCTATTCAAATGCAGTGCAAGGCAATTTCCTTGCATTAGGAAGCACAGACAGATACTTCTAGGGCATTATGGATGATTGTCCCTTCTGGCTTTCAGCCTTCAGCTGTGGGGTGGATGGTACCGCTTTGTTCTTGTGATTCCCTCAGTTTAGAGGGAAACGGTGACATTACCATTCTGTTTTAAAGTTAAAACTGTGAGAGGTTTTGTATCTGAAAAGCCATTCTGCAGGAACCATACCTGAGAGATGACACTGTACAAAAGGGGGAAATAAAATGTAAGATAACTCCATATATCTATGCTTTTGTTAATTTTAAAAGTGTTTCCTGGAAAATGTGTTTGACTTGAGGAACATTATTGTAGAAAAACACTATTAAAGAAATTATTAAAGAAACTGGAAACACTGACTCAAACTGACATTTTAGGACTACACTTTCTTCTTTAGCCAATATTTTGATGGCGGCAGGGCTAAAACCATGAAGACTGCTCACTAGGGTTGTGGTGTATTTGCTCAAATGGGAAAATCTGTCATAGTTCCTTTAGGAGTTTCAGAATTTCTTAAAAGTTCTTTAGTTCTATCTCCTATTAAAGGAAAAAACCAAACCACCCACGTCTGAAAACATTACAAAATAATTATTAATTCTAATAGGTCTAACAGGAACAAATCCTATCCACAGGCTCTTTTTTCCTCACAAACACTAAATGGGTTTTTGTAGCAAATTAGACTCTCTGAATGGGTGTTAGGTAGTAGAATAGAAATCTGGAATAGAAATGGCTAGAAATTTTCACAATTATTTCACTAACAACTGTAGAAATAAATCAGGAGTTACCACTTTATTGGCTCATTTAACCAACTTTGACCTGAAGCTCTGCAGAATTATATGCAAATTCTAAAGAAGTCCAGCTTCAGTTAAAACTCCTGGGTTTCCAAGTAGACCTCCACATTCACTTGGAAGGTGGAGCTCGGTGACTTAAACACTTCCTCAAGACAGATTGAACTCGTTTGAGCCTTGATTTAGTGTTAGGCATGCCAAGTCTTTGGAGTCTGATAGGTCTTGAGTGTTATCAAAGGTTATCAAAGAGGTTTTTTGAATGCCAGAGAGGGATAGGTTTGTACCAGTTAATTGAAGGTCAGTCAAGCACTACATCCATTCTGACATACAAACTTGCAGAATTACTTAAAGTAAAAGAAAACAAAAAGTTCTACCTGTTAAATATTGTTAAAATGCAGCAAGATATAGCTAATGCCTCATCCCAAGGAACAGGATTTCTACATGTTTGAAGAAAGCCACATTTCTGAACATTTTCCCAGAAATGCATTGCTGGTGGGACTCCACTGGCCAGTGCAGGGAATCACTTCAGATTATTCCTCAGGTTCTGAGGCAGAAATATGTCAGGGACAGATGTTCCACCAAGTCCCTGAATTGGGAATATATCTGTTTCTGATAAAAATATCTGAAAAATATCTGTTTCTCCAGAAGTTGATTCCCCATGCCATAGTACTTCGGAATGTAGTAGCATAGGTAATGAATGACAAACCAGGCATTTGGCTTTTGATATTCCCCCACTGGCTATTCACTGCTCGGTTCCCTTCTGTCCTCAGGCTCCTGGGTATCTTACATGAACGATCCAACTGGTGTCACTTAAAGGGCAAAGAGATAAACCATATGTGAAAAAGAAGAAAATAATGTGCATTTGTCCCTTTCAAACAAAGGAAAACAACCTATAATAAACAAAAAAGACATGGCGCTCTAAACAAAAAAGAGAGGCCTGTTTCCCTCTTATATTGCCTTATGCCTTCCCGACAGCAAAATAAACCTTGAAAGGGAGACTAAAATATTGCCCTTTTTAAGTGTGGTTTCACTAACATGCCGTCTTCCAAATGCTTGCAAAGGATCTTTAACTAGTCAATTTAATACATGTTGAGAATTTCTTTCCTAATTAAAAAAATAAAATTGTAAAGCAATTACTAAATAATGTTAATAGTAAAATGTTAAGGGATACAAGAAGAGTGTGAACTTAGCAATAAGTATCAGAACAGTTGTGATATAGCCTGTATTATATATGTATATAACTTGTATTCTTGGAAGCCAGATTTCACCCCAACATTGTAGTCGTGCTACATTTTAAAGGTACAAAAAACAGAGCCCAAATCGGCTTAAAAGTAATTCTAGGTTGTTCCAGATGGGAAATAAGAAGTCAGAGGATGAGAATAGTGAAACAAATTCATGCCGTTAGCATCGTTTTTATTGTCACCTGGTTTTGCATTTTCAAAGCAGACTTTCAGATGCATAGCTAGACTACACTGTGGCATCCCGTATTGATCTCACCCACTAAAGCTTTCAAGCAGCCTGGAATCTTGTCTAACCTTCTGCAAATATGTGCATTTAAAGGTCGCACACATGATGTGAGATTTGCTTGCCAAACGCATTCTGTGTGCTCATTCTACAACGTAACCTGACAGTTAACTTTATCCTGCTTGGTGCTGGTTTACGCTGGGTAAGGCAATGCAGCCTGAAGATTTAACGTTAAACACAGAATTTTCCAAGCTGTTGTAACTACGCACTCTACAGCATTCCTCAGATAACCACAATGATGTGGTGGGCCAGCTGAAGGAAGATAAAACAGCAAGTATGTCTAGCACGTTTAATAGTTTGCTGCTGCTGTTTTAAAATTGGAAATGTCTCTGTTGCCTCCAAAATAATCTGCTGTTGGAAGCTACTGAAAATGTTACGTTCTCATATAGATCCAGCATCTCTTAATATACTTAGGCCACCAGAGTTCCTACCATTTGATGTTTTTACTGTGATCTGGTATGCATGTTAGTTGTGGAGGTGCATGGCTTTTGTTCAGATATCCTTTGAAAAGCAGAGATTCAACAACAAGATTAACTGCAAGAGCCATTGAGGATCTAACTACTTGCAAATTTCTGTCACTAAAATGTGTAAACAACAGGAATAATGGCAGGAAAAATGAAATTAAACAGCCTCGTGCAAAATACTGCCAACCGGACTCCTTTTTCCTGGAGGCAGCAGGAAGACAAAAGCAGAGCTGCTGTACCTTGTGGCAGTTAGCAACTGATCCTTCTACACGTCTATAAAGAAAATTCCACCCTTAAAAAGTATTAGATAATTTTAAGCTGTTTTATCCCTCGATATTATATAAGAGCAATTTTAATTAATTCTTAAGAGTTTAAAAAAAGAAGGAAGAAAGAAATGAAGATTTGTGTTTCTTAGGAATGCTAAGCTGTACAAAAGCTCTGGGCTTTGTTTTTGGCCTGTCATTCTAAAGGAGGTGAGGACGGATTATAATTGCACTGTGGGGCCTGAACAGAGGACCCCCGTAGGTAGAGCAGGCCTTTCAATCTTCTGATCAACGGAGCTGAAACAAAAATGCAGGAGGGCTGTGTTCCCACGTTCTTTGACAGTTTCCTGCTGCAGATAGCGTCCTTTTAAACCTCCCTTATGCTTTCATTATACTGGTGAAATAATGAATAATTTGCCTCCTCCACTCTTTGATATGCATGGTCAGATATTATTGGGTAAGAAGCAAGAGGGACCTTCCTATAACCTTAATCCAGTTCACACTAATAAAATGATTTAGCTGAGCATTCTTGGGAAGCAATTATTTTTCTTGAAGACAATGACTATCAAAAAGTCCCTAATGGGCAGAGGCAGATCAGGTCACCTCAGCTTTCCATTTTCTTCAACGCAGGCAATATTTGGACCCTTAAACTATGAGTTCCCTTCTGCAGTTTTGTCACAAATACTCAATCATTACTGTTGCTGAGTGTACGGTTAAAAATGAATTAGGCTTAATTTTGATTTATTTGAGTGTGCAGTTATAGGCTGTGAGAGGTTAACTGTACTCTGAGTGCTGTGAGGGAAAATCTTCAAAGGGAAAAATATGCTGGAGAAATGTGAAAAGGCACTTCTGTTTCTTAATAGTAGTGGTGAGCAAACATATTTCAATTCTCATTCTACTTTTTGTCATTAAATTATGCAGCTGGCATTCTTAAATAAAAGAACCCCAGGATTTTTTTTTTCCTAAATTAATACAGTATTAATGAAAGACTTATTAATTTAAAACACTACTCTCTTTTGGAAGGATTAATGCTAGTTTAAGCAGATTAGTGTTGTCTTCTTTTATATCTTAAAAATCATCAACAATTACAAAATACATTGGGTGTCAAACCATAATACCCTGTTATATATCAGAGTATTATATATAGTGTAAATAATCTGGACTGATCAAAGATTGTTTGCAAACATCAACTGAATTGTCCTCACACTCCTCTTGACACAAAGATCATGTGTATACCCTTATAACTTGTGAGTTATTATGATTGCTGTTATCATTACTACTTAATATTATTGTTAATATTATTGTTAATATTATTAACAAAAAACATCAGTCTGACTGCATCTTTGAAAGACAGGTCGATATGTGCTGAGACATGTAGAAGATGTTCATTCACACCTTTTATTTTTGTAATGACATAATTAAAATGAGTAGAAAATATGGGTCACAGATGCATTTGCATATCTAAAGTGTAGCCTGATCCTGAAAAAAAGCTAACACTCTCATCTTGAGTGTAATGCAACCTTATTTTTTTAATGAGAAAACAGAACTTCTAAATAAATAATTTCAGTGAAGCCCGTAATACAATGCCGTACAAGTGTGGCCCTATACTGTTAGTTACATTCAGAAAGATTGTTATTAAACAGAAGCGCTGTAATAAAATTAAGGCAACTTCTCAAGGCTATATAACCATAGTTCATACTGAAAGAATTATTAACAAAGTTTTCCTATGGTTATCCTTGGAAATTATATTAATGGTCTCATTGAAAATTTTTGATAACAAATTTGGCACAAAAGGCAGGAGTTGTGCTAGTTCAACTTGTTGACTTAAAAATGGATGAATTGTAAATTCAGTTTCAGTTCATTGAATTTCAGACATCCTGTTGAGGCTTAGAGATAAGGAACAATCATCTACCTTTCATTTGAATCAGTCCCACCATTGTTTATTTAAGAATAATATTATGACTGTGCTCCTAATTTACATGTCTGCAAACCTAATTTCAACTGTGATGAATCTGACCTTAAAGACTGCTGAGG
Organism: Phaethon lepturus; assembly: GCF_000687285.1. Classification (NCBI taxonomy): domain Eukaryota; kingdom Metazoa; phylum Chordata; class Aves; order Phaethontiformes; family Phaethontidae; genus Phaethon; species Phaethon lepturus. Next base: position 34,782 of record NW_010531094.1, on the reverse strand, counting down.
ATTGAACTGTGAGTTGAAAGCAAGTGATAATTATGAATCATCCCAGTAAAGGGTTTTTTTTGGTATAGAATTGGAATTATGTCAGTTTAAAAAGTGGCAATAAAATATCACCTGGAATATTCCAAGTAGCTCTGGCTATCCAAAGTAAAAAAGGCAAAATAGAGAGTATCTTCTTTTCTTCTGAGAGAAGACTGAAAGACAAATGTCAAGGTAATTTCAATTATTCTGTAACTACACTAGGGAGAGGAAAAATTAAGTGTAGTCTGATGGGTACTAAAACTTGCAACTTGACTAAAACTTGACTATCACTGTCTGTGGATAGTGTAGGGTTAACATTAACTTGTTATGTTCCCTCTCTCTAATTAAGTATGCACCATGAAATGGAAAGAAGGAAGAGTTCCTTGAAGTTTGTCCATATGACTCCATATCTCTCCACTGAGAGAATTTATCAACATCTCTTAGATGTGATGTGACATCCAAGTGAAAAAACCTCGTGTGCCATGTTGCCCACATGGATATCTTGCATCACATTTCCCTGTATTTTGGTACCCAAGGTTAGCTTGGATGCAACTAGCTTGTTTCCCTGCCTAATGCTGCTAGTGTCTCAGTTCTTCACCCTGCCTCCCTCCTTTCCTAGATTTCTTCCTACGGTGAACTGTTACTGAACTAAAGGATAAAGATGTCAATTAATAAATGTAGCTTGGATGCTCTCTTCACAGACAGCTACTATGGTCCAGGGGTAAAAACTCGGTCCATGTAAAAAAATATTAAAGGTGGAAAAGGTACCTGAGAGAGAGGGGGAGGGGGAGAGGGAGAGGAGGAGAGAGAGGTGGGCGAGGGACATACTAGAGACAGTTGGTTACAGCTGATCAGGCTCCATCAGTGCAGCAGGGAATGAGAAACACCAACCAGTCACAGTCACGGCCACTTTTTCACTACTGTGGTTACTTGAATTAACAAATTAGTTAATAATAGTATAGTTAATATTAATAGTGGCTTCTGGTTAAAGAAACGTTAAAGTCTAACATGGTAAAATTAGGCATACTGTGATATTTAAATGACCAGATATAAATATTCAAAATATAACAGGTTTCTAATTATAGATTTCTGTGGTAAATTTTCACAATTAACTATTTAATAATTGGAAAAAATAGTAATTGTTCCGTGAATATAGTACAAGAATAAATAAATTCCCATATCAGAAATTCCTACCATTTTTTTACATAGCTTTGAGTGGACTATTTGCTGAAATCAGCAGCAACACAGACTGCATAAAGTCAGCAATCCACCAACCCCACCTTCTGCTTTGGAGAAGTGACCAGGAGAGCAGCACATGCTTGGTATTGAGCACGTATTAACCAACATTTTCACTTCATTTGTTCAAGACTAGAAAGTGATTCCTGCTCACTTTCTTCCCAGCAGTGAATGGTGGAATCACAAGTCATGAGAATTCTCTAATTTGTTGCAATCACTTAAATTAGCAACTTTCAGGAGCCTAATGGTGCATTCATATGACTTTTAGCCAGAGAAAAATTTAAAGCCTCAAAAACAAAACAATTCAACTCTTGAAAATATAAACATAAATTTCAGACAGCCACTTGGAGTCACTAAATCTATAAACCAGGAAATGGTTACTGGTCATCTTTAATATGAAATGAGAAACTAATTAGCTACATTTTTCTCAGGAAAAAATGTCATTTTTAAGAATCACTAAGGGGGATTACGAACGTCAGAAAATCCATCTCTTTATATTTGCATTGGATAAGTTAATTTTTTTCTGAGGGATTTGAAGAAAAGATGTTTCTTTGAAAATATGTGAGATTGAATTCTGCTTTTATATTGGAAGGACTTTTTTTAAGATCAGTCCATAAAGATCCTCCCACAGTGTTGTACCTCTGGCCAGACAAAGTCATATTGATGCCAGACACCTGTCAAAATATGTAAAAATGTTCAATATTATCTGATCTCACTTCCATTGAAGCACATCAACTTCAGTAGTACAGTATTTAGAATATCCATAGCATCTATTTACTTTGGTCAGAATAAGAGCTAGTTTTATCTGAGATAAAAGATTAGGAAAAGCTACATTCAATATATAAGAAAAAACATATAATAATTTTCTGATTCAGGTAGACCTTCTTTCAGTTACCCCTGAAATGTTCAAGAATACTGGAAAAAAAGAGAGAAATTGAGTAAAACACTCATGCCTTCTTTCATTTTTCTCTACGTATCCATTCCAAAATTATTAATGATGAGTTTATCTTGAGTTTTTCTTTCCCTCGCTCCAAAAGTTAAAGTCTTTCTTGATGGTTTCCTGTATGAGAAACTATTTTGATCCTAACATTCTTCCTAAAATTCTTCCTAATATTAGTGAGGACCAGGAACTTGTACTCCGAGACTAAAAACAGATTTCTTCTCTGCAGTCTGGCAGCCTCCATTGTCAGATGTTAGATGTATTTTTCTCTAGTGGCTTGGAAGAAGTCCTCTGTTCAGGTAGGATATTGAGACTGTCCTTTTGACATCGGAACCAAAACTGACTTCCAAGTGAGCACGGACAAGGTAGGAGTTATGATCCTTCACTGCCTACCTCCGGCATCAGGAGCCTGATGTTTACCGCTGGCCTTCACCTGGAGCAGAACGGCACCGGAGGAGCTTGTCCTGGGTATGTCCCCATACAGAAAAGGGGACTGAGCGTTAGCCCCTCTCCTACGGTCCTTCCTGCGCTTGATGAGGACATCAGTTACACTAGAACTTTCTTTTCTTTCTCTGCAGCCGGACCAGCCTGCACAAGGCTGTAAGTGAAAGTCATTACTCTTCACATCCCCTTGCGCGGGCATGTAAACCAAAGCATTCTTTAAAGTAGGGGTGGAAGAGTTTGGGTGGTTAAATCTGTTGGAATGACCACTCCGAGTCTGAGATATATACATCTTTTGTAAGCAGAATGTTGCAAACAACAGTCTTCTAACTGCTCTTATGTTATTTGTTATCCGGCTGAATAATTGTAACATTTTTTCGCTGCTCAAACATATGCAAAACCAGCTCTTGCCACAGTGCAAACTAACTTATGTCTGAAATATTTGTCTGAAATATTTTACGAATGAGTAAAATATTTTAGGGAGGAATAGAAAAGTTTAATTCCTTGAGAGATGATCAACTGCAAATGTCTATATAACATGAACATAGTCTATTTCTTGGCTTAAAATACAACATAACTAAAAAAAAAGTTATTATTTAGGAACAGTGACTCTAGGCAAGATTTGTTGAAAGAGTGCTGTGATGCTGCTAGAAAACAAAGATCATCTTCAGTCCAAAGCAGAAGGAGAGCTGTTATATGTAAATGCAGCAGAAAAGTAGTAAATAAATATGGCCTATTACTCTCTCATACAGTGGTGCAAAAACTTGACAAGTATTCAGTTCGGTCAAATTCATATTAGGAGCAAGTTGCCCAGTGGAAAAAAAACAACACAAAAAGCACAAAAGAATGAGATGATTTAGACCAAATCAGGTACCTCGTATATAGCAAGGTTGTTATCTACCCTCACTGAATATTTATCATGTCACTATTCACTTGACATTGATTAAAAAAAAAATCAAAACCACAAAAGCATTTGGAAGGAAAATATAGTATGTGCACACTAGATAGTGTTATAAATATTAAGCAATACCCCTTGCTTTACATTTATGAGTAGGGTTACATCATTTAGAATTGCAAAGGAAAACTGTCTTTGTGTTAGGCACTGCTGATGTGTGAGCACTAAGGATGAAATTCCTCTTAGGTGACCCAAAGATGCCACAGAATAACTGTCTATAAAATCATTGTATGCTTTGCATTTGTCTCTTAGGAGAACTCCTACGTTCCCTTTGTGTTGCTGGCAGGTTGAATGCAACATGCCAGTGGACATGTAAGACCACCCACCCGCTGGCCCCTGCCATCTCTGTGAATAACCTCATCTCCGTAGAACTGCACCTGTAAAACTCATGGTCTGGGTCAGGGTCTTAAACAATCTGCCGAACAACTAGTATTGCGTGAGCTTTGCAGAAACATAGTATGTCAGGACAGCTGCCTCCAGAGGCCAGACCTTACCTGACGGTAATGCAAATGTTTCATAGCATTTTTTGCCACTCCTTGGGGTGAATAAGCCCCATGAACATTGTGTAAATACACAAGTTACTCAAAGAAAATATCTAAGTCCTCATCACCAGCGTCTGCTCCAGACAGAGACTGACTGGTGGGACAGGGAAGTTGTTAGATTTTGAGCCAAGGAGAAAAAGAGCAAGGAAGGACCAAATTTGATTTAAAAGAGGGGATAAGGGGAAAATTTATAGAAGGAGGACACAGGTGCTTCATAGCACTGACTTTGAAATCTGAAAAAGATACACGTGAAATATAAAACTTTATGTTTTATACATCTTTTCTGAACTCACATGCATGTTTCCATGTACACAAACACGTAGAACCTTACAAGAGCTGTTTTGGGCCCTAACAGAGGGGCAAACTAAATATTTCCCCACTCCCACTGCCACCTCTCTCAATACACACTTCCCTCACCTTCTCTGGGCTCAGCACCGCTTCTCCATGTTCTTAAAATTTGCCAAAAAGCACCAGAAGATGGTTTTATCTTATTTATACATTTCTATGTATCTCTACCTAATCTTTTTCCATATTCACATGCCTCAACTTCCTCCACGGCCATGTGTCACTGCCTCCGTTTCCTAAAGCTCCTCAGGCTCACCCATGCATCTACTCTCACCCATATTTTTTTCCAGAGTTGGTAGCAGAATGCAATCAATACTTTCCCACTTGCTCACCATATTGCAAGCTGAGAAAGAACAACCAGAGCGGGATTAGTTCTCTCAGCACACCCAGGCAGTTGCTCCGAGCCACAGCATCTCCTGCTCTGCCCTTGCCCTGCACGTCAGCTGCCAGCCGCTGCCCTTTCACAGCGGGGTGTAAGGCACTCTCACTACAGGCTTGCAGCACTTTATTTTCTTCAGTAGGACCATCCCAGCTGCGTTATTATAGAGAACTGTGTTTTCAGTCTTTTGCTTATGTTAGTCTTATGCGGTAGATAGTGGTGGACTGTATGAGAGAGTAAGATCTTTCATAAATAAGCAGATCCAGATTTTAAGTTCTCATTTTGCTCAGGTCAGTGGTAAACTTCCTCTGAGTGCAGGCAATCTAGACACGCATCTGGGCTAAACGAGAGGATTACCGTTGATAACAGGAATGTTATTTCAGTTTAGTGAAGTGAGGATCTGGGCCCAAGGTCATTTATTAATTGAATATGGACGACACTGAAGTAGTTTAGAGGCTCTAATGACAATATAATTATCTGCAGGGGAAATATTTGCCAGTGTTTTCTTTTTCACCCTCTTTCAAGCCTGTGTGGGGGAGTGGATAAGTTGCGTTGGAAAGTATTCCCAGTGACGGATACAGAGGAGCAAGGGGGTGAAGCACTTCGAGTAGATGGGAGCCTGATGGGTGGGAATGGGGGAGGGGATATTCACTCTGGGTCTACAGTTGCTGTAAGAGTTTAGGACAGTTTTCACATATTTATCCAAGATGGCCTTTGAAGAGTCTTGTGGGTAACACTTGGAGGTCTGCTGTCGCTAAGAGTGTCAAGGGACCCTGAAGATTTACAGCCCAGCTTTCCCAGCAGAGGGTAATTGCTGCTACAGGAGAGAGGCTGAGACAGCCCTTAAACTTAGACCCAACTTTAGCTTTTACACTGTTGTGGCAAGAGCTGAAAATGGCAGCAGTTACGTACTGCTTGCACCGGCTGTACGGGGTCTGTAAACTGCTCTCCACCTCCTTTTACTGTAAATTTCTGGGAGACAAAATATTTTATCAGCGCTCAGGAACTGGCAATGGCTGTTAGTATCTCCGTTCCTGGCTCTGCAGTCTGAGACACCCCAAAGAGACCTGAATTCAAGAACAGTCTGAGCAGCCATTCTCTAAACCTCAGGTTCACTTCAGATAGCTACACTAGATCTAGCTTTTTTAGCCGTGTTATGTGTATTAGCCCCAAGAGTGGACTCATGGCCATAATTGTGCAAGCGTTGAACGCCTACAAGGAGCACCCTCTGGGCCAGTTCGGAGGTGACTCGAACGCTGGTGTTAATACAGAAGGCTGTGGTACAATGTCCATTTTCCTATCCACCCTTAAAGCTGTCCAGCATGCCAGACAGCTTGAAGGCTCATGCTCCAGGCCTGCAGCGGCCATCGCAGAAAGACGATGATGGTGATTCGTGAGCACCAGCACTGAGGCCCCTCGGCACAGCCAGTCCTGAGTGTGCCCAGTGGCTCCCCAGCCTTCCTCCCAGTGGATGTAGAGATGGGGTGCAGCCTTACGGCATGCCGTGGCTCCCCGTTAAAAACCGCATGGGATCAGGGGTGTGAGTAAAGCCCAGCGTCCCTGAAACTTAACTTTTGGGCTCATTCATGTTTGTTGCAGGGTATGGTAAAACTTTTCCAGGTTTTTCTTACCAAATAATCTCCTTAAGCAAAATCAAGAAATCTGCTTCCACAGAGGGGGTCAAGCAGGCCCCGAATATCAGAGTGAAGGATGAATTCTTTGGTTTGGTATGAGAGCAGACAGTGCATGAAAAAAGGTGACAAGGGGTCAGTAGGGGAACACACAGGATAAAATACTTTCATCTATTGTGCTGAGGTCAATAGGCTCCCATCAGGAAATCTTGAGCCCAAGATTAATTACTTGTTGCAGTAGGTATACCATTGTGCTCTCGAAGACACTGTGGTGACTTTAGGCATCTTGAAGATTTCTGGCTCATACAATGCCATCCCATATAAAAAAACAATGGTATCTAAGAAAGTGGTAGTGGGTGGTGGCGAGATGCCTTTTAGCTCATTCTAATCAAGCTCTTTTCAAAGATACCTCCAGCTTGGTTAGAAATGATGAGAAACTATTTGTTAAATATTATGAAATAATTACATAGTAATTCAGAATTACATGTCATGGCTATTATGTTAGTGCACTTCACAATTTATATGACAGAAAACTTTCTTTAAATAAAAAAATCCCAAACCTATCTGTATACATTTCAATGGAAATTTATTTGAATTCCTTAAATCCCTTATGTCATAAGCTTGGGAGACTTCTGTTTTAAAGCTAAGTTTCAATCTTATTTTTATCAGGGTCCAAATATATGATTCCCTTTAGAGAAATTTGACATAGATTATTTTTTTTTTAATTGACCTTTTTTAAAAAAATAATACAAAAAATTTGAGCCCAATCCTATAATCCTTGTTTTGGGTGAAATTTCCCATGTAATTTGAGATTATCAATACTTAACTCTTAAATTATTACAAAAAAAGTGAAGTTTTGGTTTATTGAGAATAGCAGGATTGAGTCTGTGTGGTACGTGTATGTTTTAATAATCACTTTATCAACATTTTAGTGGAAGACCATTTGCATCAACTGATCCTTATTTCCTGTCCTGAACTGCAGAGCTGTGTTGTGCTGTGCTAGGACCTGCACCATAGCTGATAAAATACCAATGGCATGTAGGAAAAACAAAAGCCATACTTTTGTCTTTGTGCTTGTGATTCACTGTATTTGTTAAGAGTTTGTAACTAACAGCTACTTTGCCATTTATTTTATTGCTGTCCTTCCTTGACATATTTAAATCTTTAAATATAATTTCCAGTAAACATATAATCTAGTGGTTAATCTACTTAGTCCATAACATTAATCAAGTACATTACAAAAATTTCAGTGAATCTCTCGTCAAATTTCAATAATTTACTAAATGTACACTTTAGAAAACAACAAGAAAAAGATCATGAAGCAGTAAAGGAAAAGAAACGGCAAAGGATCAAAAATTCAAGAAACTCTATGATTATAATACAGGTCATCATTTGAACACTTAGAGTTTAGGACTTATTTAAATAAAATTATGCTACATGTGACTGTGAACATGTTTTTATTGATATCAAAAAGAAAAAACAAACAAACAACAAAACACAAATAGCTCCACAAACTACTTACTCATCTTGGTTGAATGAAGCAAGGTCTCCTATGGGATTTGTGTCTTATTGTTCATTGTAAGCGCTGATTTAAATTTTCCAGTGGCTGGGCACTTGCAGTTGGTGTCTGGTGACTGCTGAATTATGAACTTCTGCTGCTACTTCTTTTGCCATCAGGGCACTGAAAGGGACTTCTGGGTCTCCTTCTGGCCCTGTTTTCACAGATGTTTTAAGAGCTTTGTAAAACTTCTATTAGTCTGTCAGATTGATTGACATCGTTCAGGATGTTCAAAAGCTAATGGGAAAAACAAACAGAAACAAAGATAAACTATTTTCTTTCATTAACCTAATTTTTTAAAAGAAAATCTAGCTAAAGATATCACTGTAAGACAAAATACTTTTCTTGGTTTCCCAGTAAATTTTGTACTTCCCTTCTGTTTAGGATATAGTTTTTCCTGTGTGTTTTGTAGTGAAACCTAATTCTTGTTATTGTGCTCAGCCTAGTGCAGGGATTAAATGAGGATGTAAAATGCCATCCCTATTAAAGCACAGATGTTGGTTTACTGGATTCTCAACCACATTACTGAATCTGAGGCCCATCCTGACCTCTGTTTGCATACGATGGCCCCGCAGGACCATCTAGAATAACAGAGATGTGTAATTGTGTTATCTGAAATGTGAGGAGCAGTAATAGAAAAAAACAGTGAGGATTTCATGGAGGTCTTAGTGATTCTGGGCATTCACACAATCTGGTAGTAAAATGTACCTGATTATTTCCTATGGCACAAATGTACCATATGTGGATACTGAACATATAATACAAGCACTTCAACACATGTAAACAATTATTTATTTCCTATTACTCTGCTTGTTTGTCTCATTAACATTAGCCATGCACCCTGCCTTTAGCTCTTCTCCAGCTGTGGGTGGCTATGGATCTGCCGGCAAGCCTGCTAGTTGACTTACAGCCAAACTGAATTGTCCTATTTACCAGAACATTGCTGGTGATTGAGAAGCTGTTCTGGACTATCTTAGTTCAGTGGAAGGAATCCTATGGCCTTTGATATCCTTTAAATCATACTTCCTAAAATTTTGGAGGCAAAGAGATATTATTAGATAAAAATGTTCTGTATCAAGTCAACATTTGCTAGCCTTTGTTTGCTGCATAATCAAAGTTGTGATTGATATACAGCTTAACCCTCCTTCTTTATAATTTTTAATCCTCTGTTATATATTAAATGTGTTCAAAGGAAAAAATCACATGCGTTTTTTGAACCACTGACTTTGATAACACTTTTTTTACTTACAAGCTGTTATTTAGCATCTGTTGTGGGAAAGAACACACACATTCTTAGATATTTTTCATGGTTTAAAGACTTTAAGATACAAGAAAGAGTAACTGTACTCATATTAATTTTTCTGTCGTAATGCAAATCAGGAATGATGTCTGCTGGCTGGAGCTGAACAAATAATCAGTAGAAAATAATGTATTCAGTGAATTCTACCTCTCTCTGTTTCATGTTGTTCATGGCCATATCATGGCTCTTTTCCGAAATAAATGAGTTATTCTGAATTATTTACTACAGTCTACATTAGGTAGACGTTTGGCTGCATGCCTTAAGATGCATGTTTGCATATGTGACTGCAGAAGCTGTAAACTGTACAGGAAGGCAGCTGTGCCTTTACAAGAACCCCATCATTAATGCTTATTTTATAACAGCAGTTACGCTCAAGTTTAGACACTGCCACAAAAAGCAGTGCAGCACCTAAACATTAGATAACCCAAACCAGGGCAGAACAATAGCTCCAAATAAAATTCTTAAACATCCTGCACAGAGTTAGGTGGACAATGGCATTCATGACAGGAGGACATGAACAGGATGATGTCCGAGCTAGGCTCCAAAACGTGCTGAAGAAAACAAAAAAAATTAAAATCCGTGTTCTCTTACACGTTCCTGCAGCAAATGCCCTGATGAACGTTAGGACCCTCAGCTGGAGTGTCTTCTCCATATTCTCTGTTAAAATAGAGACAGAAGGAGAAGAAAAGGAGGAGAATGGTAGCACATGCCCACTATAAAATAAAATATCCACAGAAAAGGAAGGAAATCCTTCAGCGTTAGGGTTTCAAACCCATTTTTCCCTCTTTTACTCATATATAAGAGGAAAGGACAGACTTTTTTTGCCAAAAGTGTCAGCTTCTATGTCTTTATGGTGAAAGTAAATATCAAGTCCTTGAATATAATGTAACATGGAGAGTTTTAATAGAAAAGATAATATCAGATGTATATTTAAACACTGTCTGAAGACTAAGGTAATGGTTGTAGAATTGTTTCAATGTTTACAGTCTTACTTAAAAAAAACAAACAACTGTCCAAGATAAGAAAAGTCACATTTACCTAGAAAACACTAACAGGTACTCAGTGACACAGAAACTGTCTTGCAACCTCATACCAGCCAAGCGAGCTGAGCTGAGCTAACTTGGTCAGCGAAGAGAAAAAGAGAAAGTGTAGGAGGAGGTGAATCTGTCATTTTGCATTTGGTACAAGAAAGTTTTCTATTTTGTCACTGCCTGTTTGGTACTGTAGTAAGTGTGGGGCAGGGATTATTCCTCTCTGTCCATAGGCTGTTCTGAACAACAATAATCCTGTGTTAAATAGACACTGATTTCCCTTTCCACTGAGGACCTGTGAACCAAAGTGATCTGTGCCAAAATGAAAACCTGTTTCCTCAGACTGACACTAGACCCTTTATATTTATTCAGCTGTCAGAATTTATCCTCATTCTTTAAAGAGGGGAAGGACCCTGGGAGCTTCTGAATTGGTAAAGCTGAGGGTCATGCTCTTAAGTCTTATGACTTTTATTATACAGAGCATTTTTCATATTTGAAAGGGATTGACCAAAATCTTACTGGGTTAAAACACAGCTTGTATAAAGACTGTGAGGTCAACTTCTGCTCTGAGTTATGCCAGTGTAAATCTGGGATAATTTCATTACAATCAATGGAGTCAATCCAGGAACATAATTATCCTGTTGTTTTGGGTCATATGATGCCCATGCAAAACAAGAGGAATTATGTGCATAAACAACATGATGACTGAGTTCTGAATAGGTAACTGTTACCAGGACAGATATTTAACCTGGCAAACATAAAAGGCAAATATTATCAATTAGACACAGATACAATGTTATATAAATATTAATATATGTATATATACATAGCATATGTCAGAAAATCAGACACTTGGCGAAGAGCTATCCAGACACATTTCCAGTTTGTTTGCTTCGTTTGGTTTTTTTTGCATCAGAAACCTCAACTCAAAATACAAATGAATTTAATTTCAGGTGGATGCCAGGTCTAAAGTGAGAAAGTCTTTAATTTATTGTTTCTGGGAAAAATTATGCTTTGCTTTCCCAAAATTGTGATACTGACCATTGGGACTACATTTTTTTTAAATATCACAACAGAAAAATGGGAGGAGAGTGTAAGCACTAAAATTATACTCCCAGGATTCACCAGGTAGGGAGCTGATGGAGGAGCTGGAGGGTACACTACAGGATGTAAAAATACAAAAGGCAAGGAAATTTTTAAAATTGTGGAAAGCCAGGGCAAGTGATCTCAGCCCAAACTTCAGATTTGGTTACCAGAGGTTACCAGAAGATTATCAAGTCACCAGAGGACGAGAGACACTGCCTACACCTCTGATAGCAAACAAAGCAATGAACAATGAAATAAACAGAAGGGTGTCCAGAAGCCAAGTGAAATGATCTGGTCGTGTCCATAGTATTAAGCAATTTTTACCACTCTAAGCCCAAACTGTGTTTTGTGAATGGTTCCTGGCCTATGATGGCTTCTGAACTGTGCACTCAAAAAGTGTTAGTTTACCAAGGCCAAAACCTTGCTGGGGACCATTCCACCCATTTAATTGTGCAGACTAGCAAGTTCTGATGCCTGGGCTCTGGCACCATTTCATTCACTGGCAGAGATGTAGCTGGTGTATCTGAAGGAAGTTTGTTATCCCCACTATCCTGATTGGCCTTATCTCACCTCTCCAACTTTTGAAGTCAGGAAGAGCTGATGTATCTCACAGATACCTGCCTCATGAGATCACAGTTTTCATCTTTTAGTCCCAGGAGATGTTCACTGTACTTACCACTCAAGATCAGTCCATGAGCTGATTTTTGGTATCTATGCGACAAGGAGATAACTTCCTCCTCTCCAAAACACATAGAGTAGACCTACCATTTATCATGTGGTTCATTAACGTGATTCCTTCTTACAAAGGAACCTTAACTGAGTAGGAATAATGAATAGTGAACCTGGTTCATTCTGATCTCAAACATATGAATGCCATGGTTTAGCCCCAGCTGGCAACTAAGCACCACACAGCTGCTCGCTCACTCCCTCCCTTCCCCAGTGGGGTGGGGGAGAGAATTGGGAAAAACTCGTGAGTTGAGATAAACACAGTTTAATAGGACAGAAAGAGAGAAAGAAACAACAATGATAACAACAATAATAATACCAGCAAAGGAATGTACAAGAACAAGTGATGTCCAATACAGCGATTGCTCACCACCCGGCGATCGATAGCCCATCCCCGAGCAGCGATTCCCACCCCACAACTAACTCTAGTTTATGTACTGGGCATGACATCATATGGTATGGAATATCCCTCTGGCCAGCCTGGGTCAGCTGTCCCAGCCGTGTCCCCTCCCAGCTCCCCAGGCACCCCCAGCCTGCTCGCTGGCAGCCCAGCACGAGAAGCTGGACTGTCCTTGACTGCTCAGCAACAACTCAAAACATCAGCACACTATCAACAGTTCCTCATCCCAAATCCAAAACACAGTCTCACACTGGCTTCTGTGAAGAAAACCAGCTCTATCCTGGCTGAAACCAGGGCAATGAACTACTACTATATAACCAAGAATTGTAACAGAAGTTACAGTAAAAGAAATAACTGCTTCTAGCAGGGTAAGAATTAAAATGCAATTTATTTCCTAATTCAAGCAGGATGGCTTGATTTTACTAGTCTCTAAAAAGAGATTCATGATAATCATAAACTATGATTTAACAGTATACTAATAGTAACACCAGCTTATTTTTTTAATTTTGAAAACAACAAAAACTTTCAAGTCAAATTCTCTTTTCTTTTAGCCAAAGTATATCCAACAAATCTATTAATGATTTATGATTAATGATTATTTTGGATTTATGGTTTTGCAACAAATATTAGAGCATAGCCCTCCTCTTCCAGAAAGCATGTATATAGTATGTGTGCACACGTATACTCTCTCAAGGGGTGCCTTGCAATCATACATCCGCTTAAAAATACATGTAAAAGGAGAACAATAGTATTTGCCTCCAAATTCATAAGACTCCATAATGAATAAGCTATGATAAAGGATTGTAGACACAACTGGAATTTGAAGGTTTCTGTACTGTGTCCAGGACATCTAGCAGAGGCACAAGACGTATTCAGCATGTCCCAAGCTTGAATAAGGGAACAATTCAGCTCATAATCACGTTCATACTTGTGAACTCCAGTAATATTTTGCAATACAAATACCAAAAGCCATAGTTTTCCTGTGACACAGCTTCTATTAGCCTTACTGAATCTCTATCATCGGAAGCGGATATGGGAAAATATCCCTTCTCCAACTCTTAAACCACAAAATAATCATTATTTGACAGAATTTTTCATGCATTGTTGACCCGTGTTGGACTGGAACTGATGACACACCGTTGAAAGTTATATTCTCTACTTTTGCCTTGCATAGTATTAACATTACACCATAGAAGTAAAGAATAATTTCAGCTGGAAGCAACCTCTGGAAGTATTTTGAACCAATGCCCTGCAAGGCCAACCTTGAAGTTGCATTAAGTTGCTCAGGGTCTTGACCTATAATTTTCTTCTTGTCAGGGAGATACTTAAGGCATATAATACTTGGTTGGCCTTGCTGTCCAGTTTACAAACAGTTTTGTTTGTAAAGAAATACTTCATAAATTTGTAAATGAGGACATGATGGGAGACAGTATATAAAACCTTACTAAAGTTGAGATAAACATCCATTGCTCTCCCTTTACCCACCAAGCTAATCATCTCATCACAGAAAGCTATCAGTTTGGTCAAGCAAGAGTCCTCTTTTTTAAATCTATGATGACTAGTTTCAGTCATATCCTAGTCCTTCATACGTTTGGAAATGGTTTTCAGAATTATTTGTTCCATCACCTTTCCCTGGGCTGAGGTAAAGTTGGTCTGCTCATTGGTCCCCAGATCATCCTTTTTGTCTTTCTAGAAGATACGAGGGACATTTGCTTTCCTCCAGTCATCAAGAACGTCTCCCAAATTCCATGACCTTCATTATTTCTCATGAAACTGTAGAATACAGCTGTAGAAAATAGTATTTGTCAGTTGTCGTCAACAACAAAAATGTATTGCTGTCTACTTAGAAGCATAAAAAAGAGTCATTGTGAAAGTATCAGTATAGTCTGTAAACTCAGCTTTGACAGAGACCTCTTCCACAAGATCATTACTGGCTTGGAACTAAGTCTGGACTCCTCAGTTTAAGCAAAAATGTGCCCAAATTGACATGCCTGTTCCAGATTTGAAACTGTTTCCTTAGACTGTGGATGTAGTTTAGGTTGAGTCTTACAGTTTCAAAAGACGTAGGGCAAGTCTGCTTCATGAAGTAGAGTGAGATTTTTGATGAAAGGGAGTGAGATGTAGAAGCATCTGGGCTACCAGAGAGTCAAGGGGTGTACTACTTTACTAAATAGCAGTGTCAATGCACAGCTTAAAGCCTTGAACTCTTGATAGTCTACATTGCTTGCTTTGGTGTTGACTGATCAGCCTGCACAGGGTTTCAGAAATGTAAAGAACTCTTAAGTTAAAAGGCAACATATATGAACCTGAACCAGGTTTCACTCTTCCTTTATTGCACAGTCATTCACTATTTTCTCAGTAAGCTTTGCAATCTCAAAGTAATATGTCATGTCCTACATGCCTTTATATGTCACCAGAGCCAGTAAACACATATCTTAAGTTTAATGCTGTGAAAACACCATTTTCACAGCTGCATGCGATGCATTAGTTATTGACTATGACACCTTTGTTAGGTTTTCTGCAGAACTATTTATAGTCCCTGTAAGTGCATTTCCTTCTGCTGTTTGTCTTCTGCACTCTCAGAAAAGTAACCTTTCCCATTACTTTATACATTTTGACCTAGAAAGCACAGAAAATTCATAATTATGTCTTACTGCAAGAAATATCACATGAAGTCCAAAGGAGATGCTAAGAGCAGTGTTATGGATGTGAAAGAGCTAGTTCTCAACAATCATAGAATCATAGAATCACAGATTTATAGAATAGTTTTGGTTGCAAGGGACCTTCAAAGACCATCTAGTCCAACCCCTCTGCAATGAGCAGGGACATCTTCAACTAGATCAGGTTGCTCAGAGCCCCGTCCAACCTGACCCTGAATGTTTCCAGGGATGGGGCATCTACCACCTCTCTGGGTAACCTGTGCCAGGGTTTCACCACCACCATGGTGAAAAATTTCTTCCTTCTATCTAGTCTAAATCTACCCTCTTTTAGTTTAAAACCATTACTCCTTGCCCTATCACTACAGGCCCTGATAGAAAGTCTGTCCTCATCTTTCTTAGAAGCCCCCTTTAAGCACTGCAAGGTTGGGATGGGGCATCTACCACCTCTCTGGGTAACCTGTGCCAGGGTTTCACCACCACCATGGTGAAAAATTTCTTCCTTCTATCTAGTCTAAATCTACCCTCTTTTAGTTTAAAACCATTACTCCTTGCCCTATCACTACAGGCCCTGATAGAAAGTCTGTCCTCATCTTTCTTAGAAGCCCCCTTTAAGCACTGCAAGGTTGGAATAAGATCTCCCCAGAGCCTCCTCTTCTCCACACTGAACAACCCCAACTCTCTCAGCCTGACCTCATAGGAGAGCTGTTCCATCCCTCTGAGCATTTTGGTGGCCCTCCTCTGCACCCCCTCCAACAGATCCATGTCTTTCTTGTGCTGAGGGCTCCAGAGATGGACGCAGCACTCCAGGTGGGGTCTCACCAGAGCAGAGTAGAGGGGTAGAAATCCCCTCCCTTGACCTGCTGGCCATGCTGCTTTGGATGCAGGCCAGAACATGGTTGGCTGCCTGGGCTACAAACACACGTTGCTGGCTCATGTCCAGCTTTCCATCCACCAGTACCCCCAAGTCCTTCGTGGCAGGGCTGCTCTCAATCCCTTCATCCCCCAGCCTGTAATGATACCGGGGGTTGCTCGAACCCAGGTGCAAGACCCTGCACTTGGTCTTGTTGAACCTCATGAGGTTCACACAGGCCCATTCCTCAAGCTTGTCCAGCTCCCTCTGGATGACATCCCGTCCTTCAGGCATGTCAACCGTACCACTCGCTTGGGGTCATCTGCAAACTTGCACTCAATCCCACTGTCTATGGCATTGATGAAGATATTAAAGAGTACTGGTCCAAATACAGAGCTCTGAGGGACACCACTCATCACTGATCTCCATCTGGACATTGAGCCATTGAGCACTACCCTCTGGGTGCAACCATCCAACCAGTTCCTCATCCACCTAACAGTCCAACCATCAAATCCATCTCTCTCCAATTGAGAGAGAAGGATGTTGTGGAAGACCATGTCAAAGGCCTTACAGAAGTCCAGATAGATGACATTATCCACTGATGTGGTCACTCCATCACAGAAGGCCACTATGTTGGTCAGGCAGGACTTGCCCATGGTGAAGCCATGCTGGCTGTGTTGAATCGCCTCCCTGCCCTCCATGCCTTAGAATAGCTTCTAGGAGGGTTGCGGCTCGAAAAGGAGTCGTTTAGGATGACCTCCTTCCCCGTGAGACCAACGACCAAGTTTGTGATCCCCCTGCACTGAATTAAGGTGAAACGACACCAGCCAACCAATTTAACAATTTAATAATACAAAATGCAAGGCATGAGGTTACATAAAATGACTCAATGGCAACTACTCTAACTAAGTAATTCAACTAAACAAACATGTCCCCTATAGCACATCTTTTACACTTTGACGAAGAGAGGAGAGAGAAAAAGAGAGAGAGAGAGAGGCGAGAGGGAGAGAGACAAGGCGGGTGAGGGAGAGAGAGAGAAAGACAGCAAAGAAGGTATCACCACCCGTGGATCCAGCAGCATCCCGTTGGTCCTCTTGGTGCTCCTTGGTGGTGGAGATCCCCATTTTTTGCTTCTGATGGTGTCCTTTTTATACAGCTCCAGTCCCACAATCTCCGTCTGCATGCATATGCAACAGGCTGGTTCAATCAGGCAATGGCACCTCTTGGTGTCTCCTCCCGGTATTCAATCAGGCAATGGCACCTTATCTCGGTCTTTTCTGGGGTCCACCCCGTATTGAGGTATGTTCAAGCTTTTGTACCAAGAAAAAGATGTGAGTTCCTCAGAACCGTGAAATGTTTAAGACAGAAACCGCATATTGGTCCACCACAGAGGGTTTGTTCCATGATCTTCCCAGGCACAGAGGCGAAGGTGGCAGGTGGGTAGTTCCCAGGGTCCTCCTTGCTATCCTTTTTAAAAATGGGTGCAATATTTCCCTTTTTCTAGTCTCCAGGGACTTCACCTGACTGCTGGGACTTTCCAAATATCCTGGAGAGTGGCTTGGCTACTGCCTCAGCCAATTCCCTCAGGACTCTGGGATGCATCTTGTCAGGTCCCATAGACTTGTGCATGTTCAAGTTCCTCAGGTGGTCTCGAACCTGATCTTCTCTTGCAGTGGGAGGGACTTTACTCCTCCCATCTCTGTCTTGCAGTCCATCCCCTCAAGAGGTGTGGGAAGACACACAATGAACACCACAGAGTCTTGGTATGAGGGATTACTGATTACTCTTGATCTCTCATTTACACAGCTAACCAAAGAGTCCATACTTCTCACATCAAGTCATGTCACATCCTGTAGGCTTCTTGTTTTGGCAGTTGGAAAAATACTTATGAATTAGCCCATTGTTTTGTTCAGACTCCTGAGTCCTGACTCTCTGTCTTTCATATGCATATGTACATATGCCTATGTATACGTACATACATGTATACATACACACCCCCCTTCTATTTTAGATCACTTTAACAGAACTCTTTGTATGCATTAAACTGCTGTCTCACTATCACCAATCCTATACTGTCAAATTATTTCTATCCTTTTAATATGGTTTCCTTCTGTGAAAGCTCTCAAAACAGGAAAAGGACTTAGTATTGACTTTTCATAGCTGGGGTCCACATAGTTTCCCTCTTTGCCAAATGTTTCAGGCAATTTAAAGGAACCAGTGAGCAAAGAGCAGAAAGCACTGGAATTAGCATAAGGCATGTTCTTTGGAAGAAGGAGCAAATCTTTGTTTTTCAGTTGCTTGGTAGTTTTTCTGGTTGTTGTTTGTAAGATCTGTGTTTGATTAAAGTTTATATCGTATAAATGGGGGATGTGTGTGGAGCTAGTCAGAAAAATCCCTGATGAAACGAAGTTTTATAGAAGTATGCTTGTTCACTGAACCTTAAGTGTTTATGTCAAAATATTTCAGGTTTGACAGATTTTTCTTTGGTGCAAGGAAGGGTTCTCATCACTACAGTTATGCTGTAGGCTCCTGAGGTGGGATTTGAATCTGAACAGTTTTATTACTGTCAAGGAGATAAATATTGGTAAGAAGTAAGTCATTATGGTATTTTACTTCACCGATAAAGGTTAGAAAACATATTCTACTAATAATAGTATAGTCACAACAGCCAACACAGCACTTTGCCAAAGTGTAATGGAACCTTGAAAAAGATTATATTATCTTGCCATTAGTAGTAGTCCAGTAGCTGTGGAAAATAACCTTAGGTAAAGTAGTCATAATTTACTCAATTTAAATTACATTAATAGATAAAAAAAGTAAGTCAGTAATGAGCATTTTCAGGTTTAGAAAGTAACACTCACAAATAAAGCTTAAAAATTATAAAACTTATTACTAAATTTCAGAACTCAGTGACTGAAATGTGAAGAAAGGGTCAGATACCCCTAAAGGCTCAGAAATTACCTTGATGTTTTATCTCAAGCAAAAGAAATTTCTTCCAAAGAAAAACCTACTAATCAATGGATGAATGAATAACCTCTTTCAAAAAGAATATGAGAATTAAGTAGAGAAACAATAAAGAATGAAAAAAAGGAACAAATAAACAGATCAACCTTATGACTTAGAAATCATTAAGAGCAAACAGATTTGTCTAAAAAGATGAGTTAAACCCTGCAGATACTGAAACAATTATTAATCTTAGAAGTACCTTAGAAAGAAGAAACAAAATTTCTCTTGCTCAGGATGAGAGTGTGACTAAAGATAATAAAAGATTGTTCAAAATAATATGATTTTTTTTGCCTCAGGTCTCAAAAATTGTGAAGTTGAACATGGGGCAAAGGCCCTCATCTAATGTGAACAAGATGGACACAATCACACCTCAGATGTGAGAAAAACTCACAGATCTCATTATGTTCAAATAAAGGAACAGAATAAACACCAGGATAACCTCCAGACTCAGTGTGATATCTCTGTAGAAAGACAAATGACAACAGATGCATTTGATGGCTTATTTCCAGCTGAAAGAAATAATAAGCTGAAATAATTTTGCAAGGAATTAGAGAAATTTTGACTGCACATTTTTTGAAAGCCATGTTCAAGAAAGTTTAATTTAAACTGGAACAGACACATAGAAGGCAAACTGGAGACAGGTAGAAGACCAGACGAACTTCATTGGTATAGCTCACTGAAATAAAGACTGAGAGAAGATATGATTTCTTTCCACAAGGATGCCATGGAGGCAAACAGCAGGGAAGTAAAATGACTATCGAAGATAAATGGTGAACTTGGCACAAGAACAAGTAAAGACAGACTAGTCAAGCATAAATTTAGGCTGGAAGTTGGAAGAAGCTCTGTAGGAACCAGAGAAGTAAAGTTATTTAACTCAATCATTCAGTAAGAGTACAGGAATAAATATCTACTCATGCAGATAAATATTTAGAAAGGGATTTTGTAATGTCTGTGATTTGCCTGTACTGGAGGGGACTGGTCTTAGTATCATGAAAGTGCTCTTCTGATCTTAGGTTCCTACTTTTCTACTCTAGCTCGTCATCATGCAAGTTCTTACTGTCATGTCTAATCATTTCATACCACAGTTGCAAGAATAACAGCTCATTTCAGATTCCTGAAAAACCTATACTGCACACATAAATAAGCACAAACTGATTTATACAGAAGCCTTTTGATATCTGAAGACAAACATCCAGGATCTGGACTCTGTGCCTGAAAGAAGCTGTTATCCAAGTTGGTAGCCTCATATACTGGAAAAGTAAAGATGTTTGCTGGCTGTGCATCATCACTAACTAGTTGCTCTAATCATATGAAAGGGATTCATCCCTTTAAATGTGCATAGTATTCTTTTCTATATCTTAGTAAGTCTAACTATGTTCACTTTACAGACATTGAAAAGGAATAAACATCTTCAGGGCTTGATTCATTCAACCTGTTTTACATGACTATATTTGAAAACGTAGGATTAATTGCATCCTAAATAAAACTATTTCCTCTTCTTTATAAAGAAAACTCAGATAAGCTGCACACCTCCTGGGCTACATCTATACTCATAAATTAAACACTGCCAAGGAATGTTCTGGGGTACTAGTACTCAGTCATCTAGGCTGTGAAATTGTCAGAATGGCCCCTGGCATGACTTTGACCTCAGCCAGATAGCACTCTCCCCGAAAATTCCTGGGCACATGTTGGATTTAATATGGGCAGGAGCTGTTCCCAGTGGGCAGTTTGGCTGCTAGTGGAATTTATTGCTATGTACACAGACTGCTCAGTGCCAGTTGGCCTCCACAACTAAGAACAGCCCTGGGTACATTCTGTTTAGTCGGGTGGTGTGCCTGTATTAGATAGACACATATCTGTAGTGTCTCCTCTTTAGGAAATCAGTGCAGTGTCGGGCAGCATAATTTTGGGAACTATATTCATTTTGCTTACTTAAACAACTTGTATTTCAGTGACGCCAAGCAATCTCAGTAAAGCTACCCAAATGCATGAAGACAAGGTAGGGTCCAGTTCTCAAAGGTAGGAGAATGTTATAGTTCAGTAAAGTGAGACTGTATTGAAGCTGACACTTTTCAACCTTAAGATTTTGTTTTTTAAAAATAAGTTATAGTCCATTTCAGGTTAAAAATAGCTCATGCTGTTAATCTAGATTTTCTTTAGCTATTTATTCTCCAGGTCATATAATCACAGCTACAAATTGTAGCTATTTTTTCCCTTACTTAGTTTTGCCGAGTCAAACTTTTTTAACTGACAGCTTCAATATCCTCCTAAAGGAGGAATGGATTTGATGTTCCTGAACTGCTGTCTTCATAGGTCTTCAAAATCAAAAGGAGAGAAAAATTTTAGTGATGTCACAAGCTCAGTCTTCTCATTTCAGACACCTGATGTCATTTTGTCTGCCCATCAGCACTCACTCTTAATTATTTTGAATGAATGGAGCTACAAAGGCACTCAAAGCTAAAGCATGCAGAAGAAGTGTAACATAATAGGCTTCATGAGAAGCCTTTTCCCCCCACTTTGAGGAAGAGTATTTATATAACAGTTGTGATTCCTGATGCAGAGGCCATGTCTGTGCTGGTTTTGGCCGGAATAGAGTTAATTTTCTTTGTAGTAGCTAGTACAGGGCTATGTTTTGTATTTGTGACCAAAACAGTGTTGATAATACAAGGATGTTTTAGTTACGGCAGAGCAGGGCTTACACAGAGTTAAGGCCTTCTATGCTCCTCACCCCACCCCACCAGCGAGCAGGTGGGGGTGCCCGGGGAGCTGGGAGGGGACACGGCCAGGACAGCTGACCCAGGCTGGCCAGAGGGATATTCCATACCATGTGACGTCATGCTCAGCATATAAAGCTGGGACAAAGAAGAAGGAAAGGGGGACATTTGGAGTTATGACGTTTTGTCTTCCCAAGTAACCGTTACGCGTGATGCAGCCCTGCTTCCCTGGAGATGGCTGAACCCCTGCCTGCCCGTGGGGAGTGGGGAATGGATTCCTTGTTTTGCTTTGCTTGTGTGCGCGGCTTTTGCTTTACCTGTTAAACTGTCTTTATCTCAACCCACGAGTTTTCTTGCTTTTACCCTTCCGATTCTGTCCCCCGTGGGGGAGTGAGCGAGCGGCTGCGTGGGGCTTAGTCTCCGGCTGGGGCTAAACCACGACAATGACTAATGGCAGTTTTGACATTAATCATAGGCCTGAATGAAGTTCATTTTTTTAATGCTATTTTCGTGTGTATGTGTGCAGCAGGGAAACAATGTGCACAGTCCCAGCCAGAAGCAGGACTTAAACTGGAAAAGCTGATTTGAAGTTGCCAAGATTAAGCCCAATTTTATTAGGCATTGTGCAAGTATTTTGTGGAAAACGGTGTCTGCACCAACCTTCCCGCTTCAAAGACAGTTGACAGAGGAAAGACAGAGGGAAATCATATATTTAAGATCACAGATGATTAAAAAGGAATGTAAATAAATCCCAGCTCTCCTGACTCTCAACCCAGTAGTGAATTTATAGATTACTTCAGATTTCTTGAGAAACCAAAGTTACGAGCTCTCTAAAGGCACAGTATTAAGATATATAGATGGTATATAATGGGTATATAATCACTGCAGATCATGTAGACATAACTAATTAAATAAGGTTTTAATGATCTACTTTGGATAATGCTACCAGTCTGCCTGTAATACCATCGAGTTTCATGTAGGTACAAAATTTGCTTGAGAAACTGGGTGAAAAGTTAGGCACTTCATTCCTACTAAGTTTTGCATTGCTTTTACCACTCGACGGTAATACCTGAACTAGTTCAGCTATATTTGTGAAAGCTGTGGTGTCTGTAGTATAGGCAGATCTAGAAAAAATGGACTCAAGAGCTTATTACGTAAAAATTTTGATAATTCCTCAGCACTTCAGTTTATTAATATACATTTTCATTTCTCCCCTTCTTCTCCCATCACAGACTGGAGAATCACTGTCAGTAACAGCGTCATGCATGATGCATTAGTTATTGACTATGACACCTTTGTTAGGTTTTCTGCAGAACTATTTATAGTCCCTGTAAGTGCATTTTCCTTCTGCTGTTTTTCTTCTGCACTCTCAGAAAAGTAACTTACCAGCCCAATAAAAGGATGATTACTGGACACAGGCCAGCTGTGGTTTCTCTTGAGAATTTTACAACAGTCAGGATGGAAGAGGAACTCTGTTAGATTCCCCTAGTCCTGCTGCAGTCAGGAAAGCCTAAGGGCATACATCACCTCATGTGTGGCTTGTTCTGTTTGCTTTTACACTTGGCAGGCTCCTAAGACTCAGGAATGCACATCCTTGAATAAAAACTATCTATACAGTGTGAGCAATCGTTACATCTGATTAGGAAGCATGAAAAGAAATACACATGTGGTTGACTCTGCTCCTCTGATGTCTGTGGCTTTTTGCTGACAGGAAGGAAATCCTTTTTAAAACTTATTTTTTTAAGAGTTCAAATAGATTTCAAACTATGTGAGCCAAAACTTTCTCTCAGTTACACCCATGCACTCCTCTTGACTAGCCCATGAGAGTGCAGGCACCTCTCCAGAGATAACCAGCTTTGCTTCGCTTTTCTGAAACATTTCTTAATCTACATCAAACTTACAATAAAATGTCCAGACTAAGTTTCCACACACCCCCCAACTCACCCTTCCAACTCTTCATTAAGTGTGAATCCCAACTGGATGAGCTGTATAGGGTTGTCCACAGATATAAGACTCAAGGGACTACCATGATCTTTTCTGTAGAGTGGGTTTGTGTTGACCGTTCTTCCTTTGGACTAGCTCTCGAGATGTAAGTAGCACACACCTGGGTAAGCACCATCCTAACATTATATATCACTTTTTACAAGGTGCAGCAAAATGCCACCTACACTGTAAGGCTGTATAATTTGAAGCTCTGTGAATACTAAATTCGCCATCTCAGCAAGTACAGCACTGCAGCATTGCAGCCTTATAGTTTCTAATTCCTGAGTTGGCTTGTTGTCTTCCATCACTGAAACCTCTTTGCAGGCAGAAGCATGTGGTAAACATGTCCAAAGTCTTGAAAATGCCTGCTGTGCCTCCTCTGTGGGACTTGAACAAGTTTAGGTAGAATGCTGGCATGTGAGTTCAGAAGCACAGTTCAAAAATATGTCTAAATTGCTTAGGCAACTGTCAAAGCCACAGGCTTTCTAAAAATCAATTTCCGTAGACACTTATACCTGGATCCAGTCCATGCAAATTTAGGTACTTCGTTTAAATAGCTAGGGAAAATCTCCAAAGTCCAGTCAAAATCTTTTCTGTTCTTCTGAAAGTATGTGGTGATTTTGTGTCTGGGTCAGGGGTCTCAATGAAATGCTTAGATTTAGAGCCGAGACCAAAGTTGGATCTGGCCCCTTTTCCTTCCCTTTTAAACTCCCTCCAGAGTCCAGTTTTGGTGCCGAAAGGCTGTTACAAAAAATTGTGACATAACCAGTGACATATTGCATCCTTTTCTACAGAACTGGAACCTCATCCATTAAACGTTCCCTAACCTGTATTTATGCAGTTGATATTTTCCCTGTAAGTATATCATCTTGCACTTGTCTCTGTTAGGTATCATCCTGGGTTTTATCCATGTTAACCTGCTTGGGAGCGTTGGTAATTTTCCATTAAACATTTCCATAGTGTTTTTATTAACATGAACATCTGTCTTGGGTTAGAGCTAGAAATAACAAAGTAAATAAGAGGCTCTTTTTGTGCTAGTTTTCTGTTTGTTTAATTTAGGAACTGCAACAAATTTTCTCCATTGATTGTGTCAGTATTTGGCATACATGAATGGTATGAAATTGCTCATTGATGTTTAGGTTCAGTAGCCATAATTACCAAGTCTGACGCTTATATAAGGTAATATGATTATAGCTAGAAGTATCTTGCTGCAGTTAAGAAAGGAAAGCAGATATTAGAATAATGCTTCATCTATCCTTTTTTTTTCATCCAATTGTTACAATCAATAAATGTGTTTGTGATGAGTGTCTAAAAATTTGTCTCAACACAGGTAAAAAAAAATTTCCAATTGTACTGCACAGTCATGTAACACTTACATGATCTGAAACAGATAAATTAACAGAACTTAAACAGAACTAACTAAATTACATTCCTTACACTGCAGACATACACTGTTATTATAGTACGCTATATAGATTATATACTAGTCTAATATAAGTGGAAACCACTTCCTGTACAGAAAAAAGGCAACCAGAACCGTTAACACATAATTTGACTGAGAATTTCACACTCAGATCGACATTTTTGCAGAATTACTCATTCTGTCACTCAAGTTTCATTATGTACTTTAAGGAACTGTCCATTTTCACACTAAGAACATGTGAAAACCCTGGGCATTTGTGATTTTCATGTGAAAAGCATTACCTTTTATAAAAAAGTCTATATCCTTCACTTGCAAGTAGACTGTATTTTTCTTCCCAACTTTCTCACTTTTCACTTCTGAGACCATTTTTGCTTTGAAAGAAACATCCCTAAGTAAAAATTTTCATGGAACAACTTCCATTTTGAAGTTCATAATGAGATCCCCAAACCTGTGTGATTCAATTTTTTTTGCATGTTGCTGCAAATATTTTGCATCTGACTTACCTCTCACAACAGTGTTGTTACTTCATTTCTAAGGAAAGAGGAGAATAATGAATGACACATATCAGACTGATTCCCCTTATGTCACATTACCCACTTGAGAGCTTAGTTTGGGCACACGATAAAAGACACCATGTGCTGTGACTAGTCAATAAGTATTTGTGACAGAGCTAACTGATGATGCATTTCCTACCCTCATTGCAATTTTACTGGCCTTGATGACTATGTAGTCCTCATTATTAACATATCATACCCTACACACTGTTGAGTCTCAGAAAGATGCTAAGCAGCTGGAAGCTTCTGCTGAGTGCCAGAAAGGAAACAGGCTCCCACACACAGAGCTTAATGTAACAACAATCCTTACTTATTGGCAAGAAAGGGTGTGTGTGTGTGATGGCAGTTTAAGAAACTATAAATCTTTCTCATCCTGTGTCAAAAACGTCACCCAGGCTGAAGGCAGAGGTAGTTCCAGTGCCAGTTGCTGACTTCTGGGGACTTGCTTTGGTGAAAGGACCACACTCTTTGCATGTCCTTTCTCTCCTTCTTCATGCTGTGCATCATTTCAGCTGACAGATTTACACAGGAAACCTGGCTCAGCAAGGCCTGCCGTAGTTGGTGGCAAACAAGAATATGAGGGAATTAACTTCTGGCCTGCTGACAGTGGCTAAATCTGCCAAAGCAGAGCTGGGTAATTTGGGTTTTTTCTTTTGTTGATTTTGTGCCAGCCCACAAGAGAGGATTAAGCAGCTAAATTCTGCATGGAGAACTCTACCCCTTCCCCTCAAATCCTATTGTCTTGATAGAATGACAGTAGCTAGTTGTGCCAATCTTTAACATCTTGCTGGCATTTCCCCAGAACGTATCAGATTTTGGTCCCTGAAAAGAGGGATTTGTTAAAGAACTAACGTTAAAAAGAAATAAAAAAAGGACAGAAGAGGATGAGAAGCCATGGAGTAAAAGTTTTGCCTTGTATTAATTAAAAGAACAAAGTTCTGTAATCCTGATGGAGACTCCACAATGAAACATGGGCAAGTCTCTAGCTCTCCTGTCGCTGTAGCACATTACGAGTGCTTGTTCCCTGTTATCCACAGTATTTGTTTAACACAGGAGCTGCTCCCTCCCTATTGAGCTCTGAGAAGCTCTGCATTCATTTCACTCATTAACTTTGGGTAGAGAACCCAAAAAAATAAGGTCCTCATTTTCACTATTGGTGGAGTATACTTGCATCACAAATAAAATAAGGATGAAGAAATTTTTTTTTTTGCCAAAGCATCAGAGCTACCAAAACTTCTCTGAAAGTCAGGTAGGCTTGTTTAAGTACTAGGAAGAATGGGTGGCAAGGGCAATGAGGTATTTGATTTTCCATTTCAAAGACAACATTCTCTAAAAAGACTTAAGTCTAACATGCTTCCAGACTTAAACCATCATGACTTTAAGGCCATCTCATCTGACTTCCTGTGTAGCACAGGCCTGAGGACATCATCCAGTGATTCCTGCCAAAAGCCTTTCAGGGAGTAGAGAAAACCTTCCAGAAAGACAGGAGGCCTCGGGATGTGGTCTTCAATGGGCACAGGAGTCTTGCAGGATTAGGTATCCTTCCAAAGGGCAGGAAGGACTGGATTTACTCATATTGCAGTCCAGCAATTTGTACATTTGAACTGAAGAAGTTTGAAAATGAGTTTAGGTACTAACTTTAATGTAAAACTCCAATGTTTTTGCAGCTTGCTTTTTGAAGTACCACACAGATTTTGAATGAAAACTAACGATACTTTCCTTTGGACTAAGTAACACTCGTGTTAACCAAAAAAATACCACTGCAGTATTTCTTCCCAAATCATTCTCAGTGTGCCTTCTACAAGGCATCAAGATTTCCACAAAATTCAGTCTCATATTTCCTTGGCTGCACTCAAAAAATAAGAAAATGATGGGGTAACTTCCAGACTAGCTCTTCCATTGAATGCTATATTTAAGGTGAGACTACTGTAAGCCCAAGTTTCTTTAAGAAACAAAAATGTTAATCTGACATCTAGACAAGAAAATGTTCTTTGATCAAAGCAAACAAAAACAATATAGGTCTTTAAAGTTGATATTTTTCTCTTTTTAATTTCCTGTTCTTATTTTAATGTTGTTAGTTACCTATCAATAAATTTGGATTAAGCCAAAGAAAGAAGATCCAAATCTAGATTTCACTGGTTTGAAACTTAACTTCACTTTCTGCATTTTACAAATGTATATCTCATTAAATAGTTTTATATATATAAACATACATATATTTATATCATTCAGATCTCTAATATTAATATCTAAGAAGTGCTCATGCAGAATTTTGAGTCATCCTTTTGCCTTTTTTTTTTAATGGAACAGTTCAAGCCATATTTTTCTAAGAGGAGAAAGAAAGCTGTTGCAGAAGGTTGGATCAAGGTAGTAAGTGAGGGAAATTAATGCATCACTGACAAAATGCCAGTCCACTTAAAGACAAAATTCTTGTTGTCTTCAGTTTGCTCACTGTTTCTCAGCAGTCTTGGTATATATTTCCTTTCTTTTGGAATTATATTATTTGTCAATATTAACCAATACCAGAGCCACAGGAAATGATGCTCTACAATAGAGAAAGATCACGGCAAACCAGACTATTGTTACTATCATCAAACCTTGTTTGTGAAAATCTGACCACTTTTACCACTCTTTTTCCCTAAGCTATCAACTTTCGCTAGTATCTCAAGAGAAGGATATACAACATACTTGGATCATGATGACACTTTGGTACATTTTCAAAGGTGATAATCTGGGGCTGACCTCTTACTTTTGTTGAAAACAATAAGACCCAGGTTGAATAAGGTTCTGCTGTGGTGTGAACAGTGCCTTTCCGACAAGGGTTCAAAAATAGTTTATCTGTTAAGTAAAGAGCTTAAAAACATTTTAAAAAAATTCTTAATATATATTGACTTCACAGTAACTCTCTTTTTAGTTTCACCACTGTCAAATTTGAGTGCAATGTAATTTTTTTTTCTTGAAAAAAAGATCACTGTTCTTAGTATACTTTCATCTTGGAAAGTTTTTTTTATATTCATGAACTGCTATTACTATAACATTATCATTGTGAATTAGATCAGACATTAAAACAATTTAAAAATATGTAACAACATACACAAGATAATATATTTGAGTATTTTCAAAGTTATTGCGCACAATCTTACAATTTTGTGCTGACTGATAGAATGGAGTGAATATTTATTAGCTGTATTTCAGTTAAAGGTCATTTACACAAAACCATTTATTATAAGCCTAAGAGTTAAAAGTCTTACATAGTAAAGAGTCCTTCTGCTTCTGCATAGGAAAACTGTGTTCTGGTAGGTCTTTCTGCAATTATTCCAATTGTAACAATTCCACTCAATACGATATTTTATGGTAAACCTTTTTGAAATTGACTGTCATCAGTTTTTGGAAACCATATTTGCCTGGGCTTGCACTTGAACATATATAAGTGAAGGTAACTGTGAAATAAATATCATTACCTATAGGAAGCAGGTTATCCTGACAGATAATAGATGCAAATCCAACAGGAATGGAAGGACTGTGTGGGAACTACATATTGGAATAAGACCTCGTCTAGAAATCTTTTTTCCAAAGGGAAACCAACAGGGACTTTATCCCCTTCTACAGCATGTACAAGTTTTGACTGGGCAGGGCCAACTCGATTGGCAGATCCCCTGGTGCTGGTTAACCAGGTGAGTTTTGCTAAATGTTTGTCCTAATGTTTAAACATCCCAGCACCCATTGCTCTCAGTGTAGTCTTTAACAGTCCATTGTATCATTTGATTTTCCCAGAGGCTGGTGCATGATAGCGGATGTGATACACCCACTCAATGCCATGATCTTTGGCCCAGGTGCCTATGAGGTTGTTTTGGAAATGAGTCCTGTTGTCTGTCTCGGCTGTTTCTGGGATGCCATGTTGCTGTAAGAGTTGCTTTTCAAGGCCCAGGGTAGTGTTCCAGGAGGTGGCATGAGGCACAGAGTACGTTTCCAGGCATACGGTAGTTGCTTCCACCACTGTAAGCACATGGCCCTTACCTTGGAAGGTTTGTGGGAGTGTGATATAATCAGTCTGCTAGGGCTTGCCATATTTATATTTCAGCCTTTGTCCTCCATACCAGAGAGGCTTTAACTGCTTGGCTTGCTTTATTGCAGCACATATTTCACGTTCATGGATAACCTGTGCAGTAATATCCATGGTCAAGTCCAACCCTCGATCATGAGACTATCTGTATGTTGCATCTCTTCCCTGATCCCCCATGGGCCCACTGAACTACAAATTATTCACCCTTATGTTGCCAGTCCAGATCCACTGAGCCACTTCAATCTTAGCAGCCTGATCCACCTGATGGTTGTTTTGATGTTCTTCAGTGGCCTGACTCTGGTACTTGACCATCTACGTGATGCACTTTTACAACCAGATTCTCTAGTTGGGCAGCAGTATCTTGCCATAATGTGGCAGCTCAGATGGGCTTGCCTTTGCGCTGCCAGTTGCTCTGCTTCCATTGCTGTAACCACCTCCACAGGATGTTTGCTGCCATCTATGCATCAGTATAGAGTGGCACTGACCACTTTTCTTGGTCAGCAATGCCTAAAGCCAGCTGGATGACCTTCACTTCTGCAAATTGGCTTGATTCACCTTGTCCTTCAGCAGTTTCTGTGACTTGTCATTTAGGCGTCCATACAGCAGCCTGCTCCCTCCGATGCTTTCTGATAAGGCAACAGGACCCATCAGTGAACAGGGCATATTGCTTCACATTTTTTGGCAGTTTGTTAAAGTAGGGTCTCTTCAGCATGCGTCACCTCCTCCTGGGGCAATATTATAAAATCTTTGCCTTCTGGCCCATCTATGATCACTTCCAAGATTCCTGGGCAGTCAGGGTTTCCTATTCGAGCCCCTTTCGTGATCAGTGCGACTCCACATAGCGTCGGTCACATGATGTGTAGAGGGGACCCTCCCTTTGAACATCCAGCCCAGCACCAGCAGTGAGGGTGCCAGGAGGAGCTGTGCTTCAGTACCAACCACTTCGGAAGCAGCTCGAAGCCCTTCATATGCTGCCAATACCTTTCTTTCAGTTGGAGTATAGCAGGACTCAGGTCCTCTGTATCCCTGACTCCAAAACCCTAAGGGTCGACCTCGGATCTCCCCTGGTGCTTTTTCTGCCAGAGACTCCAGGTAGGGCCATTCTCCCCTGCTGCAGTGTGGAGCACATTTTTAACATTTTGTCCTGTCCAGACTGGCCCAAGGGCTACTGCATGAATTATCTGCTGTTTAATTTGTTCAAACTCTTATTTGGGGCCCCATTTCATTCTTCATCCGTGTGACTTGGTAGAGAGGGCTTGCAGACTGTAATTGGGAATATGCATTCTCCAAAAACCCACAACGCCTAAGAAACCTTGTATTTCCTTTTTGTTAGTTGTTGGAGGCACGGCTGTTATTTTGTTGATCACATCCATTGGGATCTGACAATGTCCATCTTGCCATTTTATTCCTGAAAACTGGATGTCCTGTGCAGGTCCTTTGGCCTTACTTTGTTTTATGGAAAAAACGGCTTTCAGAAGGATTTGGATCATTTTCTTCCCTTTCTCAAAAACTTCTTCTGCTGCGTTACCCCAAAAGATGATGCCATCAATGTACTGCAGGTGTTCTTCTATGGCAAATGGTAGGGCTGTGTTTCCACCCCTGGGGCAGTCGATTCCAGGTGTACTGGATGCCTCTCCAAGTGAAAGCAGACTGTGGCCTGCACTTTGCCACCAAAGGGACTGAGAAAAACGTGTTAGTGATGTCAGTTGTGGCGCACCACTTGGCTGCCTTTGACTCCAGTTCCTACTGAAGTTCTAGCATGTCCGGCACAGCAGCTCTCAGTGGTGGCATGACTTCATTCAGGCCACGATACCCTACTGTCAGTCTCCACTCTCCATTAGACTTTTGTACTTTCCATACAGGACTGCTAAAGGGTGAGCGGGTCTTGCTGATCACTCCTTGGCTCTCCAGCCAACAAATCAGCTCATGGATGGGGATCAGGGAGTCTCTGTTGGTGCGATATTGCTGCCGGTACCTGTTGTTCTTCAACCCTCAGCAACCCCACCACAGAAGGGTCCTCTGAGAGACCAGGCAAGATGGACAGATGTTAGTTTCCTCCATCTCCAAGGCAGCTATACCAAAAACCCACCAGTACCCTTTTGGGTCCTTAAAATACCCCTCCTGAGGTAGTCTATGCCCAGGATGCATGGACCCTCAGTCACAATGGGGTGCTTTTGCCACTCATTCCCAGCTAGGCTCACTTTGGCCTCCAGTACAGTCAGCTGTTGGGATCGCCCTGTCACTCCAGAAATACAAATGGGTTCTGCCCCTTTATAGCTTGATGACATTGGGGTACATTGTGCACCGGTGTCCACTGGAGCCTTATACTTCTGTGGGTCTGATGTGCCAGGCCACCAAATCCACACAGTCCAATAAACCTGGTTGTCCCCTTCCTCCACCTGGCTGGAGGCAGGGCTCCTGTAACCCTGGTCATAGTGTCTGTCACTCACTTCTTGTAAATACCAATCAGAAGTCCCTTTATTAAGATCAGGAGTAAGATCAGCCCTGATACTCTGGGAAACTACTCAGTGGAGACTGGAGCAGCAATTTTCCTGGAAGAACCCCTTTTTGTGATCATTTCTTCTTGCAACTCACACACCCATTCCTCTAGGGTTGAGGTAGATTTTCCATCCCACTTCCTCATGTCCTCTCTGTGGTCACACAGGTAAAACCACAGGGTGGCCCATGGTGTGTACCCACTATATCCTCTCTCTTGAGCAGAGCAACATTTGCTCCTAATAGCTGAGATACTGGTCCATACAGGTGGGGAGTAGGATCTAGAATACACAAAATAAGTGATGCACAATGCAATTGTTCACCACCCGATGACCAATGCCCAGTTAATTCCTAAGCAGAGGCTCCTCCCCGGCCAACTCCCCAAGTTTATATACTGAGCATGATGTTATATGGTATGGAATATCCCTTTGGCCAGCCTGGGTCAGCTGTCCTGGCTGTGTCCCCTCCCAGCTCCCCGTGCCCACCCCCATCTTCTCACTGGCTGGCCAGCATGAAAAGCTGGAGAGTCCTTGACTGCTTAGCAACAGCAGAAAACATCAGTATGTTATCAATACTATTTTCATCCCAAACCCAAAACACAGCACTATACCAGCTATCAGGAAGAAAATTAACTCTAGCCCAGCCAAAACCAGGTAGTTCGTAACCTGTTAGGTTTGGTTTCACAGAAGCTGACCTGGCTTAAATAGAGTAGAAGAATCAAGGCAGCTGCAGCCAAGTAATGGACTGACTTCATAAGGATGGTATGAGCATGAGTGGAGTTTGTAAAGTGGCCTAGAAAGAAGTAGGAGAAGGCAGCAGAAGCTCAGGATCCTTCATCTTGTAGACCAGTGCAAACAGTGGAAGATCTGAGAGGTCTTGGGTATAGCAAACACCACAGGATGAAGGTAATGAGATTTACTTACCACTTATCAGCCTCGCTATCATTGAGTTGAACATATATTCTAAGACTTAGGAACAGCTGGTGATTTGCTATGTTGTTCTTTATGTCTTACTCCACAATGTATTTACAGTTTTGAGTCTAACTATCTTGAGACAATTAAAAACGCAACCAAACAAAACAAGTCAAATCAACCATTTTAGATGTCATTTCATTCTGAAAACATGAGGGCAAAAATCTCAAGCAATTTGTTGCTCTTAGCTCAATCTGTAAGCTTAGACCGTGGAAAACTTGTCTTGCATATAAGAAAATAAATTCTGGCAACCCTACTGTGGTATATCACCTTATCAGGATGTGGGTGGAAATTCAATTGATTTGAAGAATTAAATGGACCATTAAACTATCCATTATGGAGACATGGATGGATTGACACTCTGCAATGGCATTTGAATTACCCTTTTTGCCATCTCTGGAAAATGTTTCCAATTTTTTTTTTCTGACCTAGCCTTAGGCTGATAAGAAAAGATAACATGAACTTAAGAGCCATGGCAAATTAGTTTATCATCACTACTAACACTACCCTCAAAGAGTCCAGGAAGCCTTCCAGCAAGGATTAACAGTATAATAAAGTTGCATCTAACGTTTCTTGTGTTCATTTATCTAGAATGTTTGCTGGCAATGTTGAGTGTATTTTATTAAAGGTATCTGCACAATTACCTTGAAGGAATAAAGCTTAAGCCTATTAAGTTACTGAACATAGAAGTTCCATGGTGAACTTAAGAGGCTTTTTTCTGTTTGGAGGGATATGGGCATGGATTACCAGCTGCATAGATTATAAACTCACTATTGCTCATTCATGCAAACTCTGGTTTGAATAATCATGCCTAACCTCAAAACCTATCAGAAACTCGCTTTATCTGAAAATGTGAACAAGAAGCCTGTGAGAATGGTATCCAGAGGGCTTCCTGCCACAGCTGAACTGATAATATTGTAAGGAAAAGGAGTTTCATCATCCTGTTTCTTCATGGAATAGTAACATTATACAACAAATTGTATCAACTAGATTGGGATCATTTTTGTGCAGTTGTTTCATCTTTTTATTAACCTAAATCTTCTATGATCGTCATATAACGTTTTAGATACAGCTCTCTGAACACATATATACACTCAGCATCTGTATTTTACAGAAGGGGAGTATGAGGTAGTGCTATCAAATGACGATTTCAAGGCATTTTGAGGAAATGCCAGAGACATGAGACT
The DNA here is from genome assembly GCF_000687285.1 of Phaethon lepturus. Classification (NCBI taxonomy): domain Eukaryota; kingdom Metazoa; phylum Chordata; class Aves; order Phaethontiformes; family Phaethontidae; genus Phaethon; species Phaethon lepturus. The sequence continues at coordinate 287 of NW_010531094.1, read as the reverse complement.
CTTGTTTAAGCTTTGTGATTCTTTTCATCTATTTACTGCAGCTTACCTCATGGCTTGTAGCATTATAAGGAATTTTTTTTGCACAAAATATTTTCTTGTACATGTTAAAAAACTTTCTGAAAGACTATTACTTTATTAAATGTAGACACTCTAGGTTTGATCCTGGAAGAGCTGAAATTTCTACTAACTGCTGATTTCAGTTCTCAGAATTAATCTCTATTTCAGTAGAAGCAATATATAATTAATCCTTTGCCAACTCATCACAGAATCACAGAATCACAGAATCA
>NW_010531093.1:7554-10300 GCF_000687285.1 Phaethon lepturus | reverse complement strand
CAGTTGACCTCTGCCCATTGATCCAACCTGTATGAACATAAATATATGTGTATGAATGCACATGAATGCCCCTTCTGGGTATGATGTTTATTATGCACTTCCAAATACTATTGCCAAACTGGTATTAGTTTAGAGTACTGGTACTGTTAGTCAACTGAAAAGGCAGTTCTGACTTGGATCTGCCTCATAATCCATATCTGTATGCATTGATTTTGTTTGCTATACATCTCCCTGTATTTCAGCATGGTATACTGTGTTTTTTTTATTTTCTATTAATTACGAGTTTACTGTGAAAGGTACAAGACTAATCTTCCTGCAAATTTTGCAGTATCTCAGGACATTATTGCTCTATCTACTGGCATTTGAAATAATGTGGGAAAAAAAGAAAAATGAAAGAGAAATTTATATGAAAAAAGTGCCTTCTTATCTAGCAGAAAACATTAGTAAAACATTTTTGCAGTTACAGTGAGAGCAAAAAAGCTTGAAATAGATTACTCATTTACCACCAATGGCAAACACTTCCTGCATTAGTATGCAGCACATATGAGCAATCTTCACCCAGCAAAATAGCAATAGATGCATAGTAATCGTGTTACAGCAATGTAGACATAATCTAGGAAGGTAGAACTGGAGCACATCTATGAGGGCTGCAGCAGACACAACACTGAAATCCAAGTGATTGCATATGCATGTGAGCACAGGCACGTGCACAGCCACACACAGAGACATGAGTGCTCTAAAATTTGTAAGAAATAACCTGCATTTTTCATGCATGTCACACAAAGAGGTAGAGCAGACTGTTACTTTCAGCTGAGATGCCTGCAAAGAGTACAATAGCAGTTCAGAAATCATAAGTGTTGCCTACTGAGTAAATAAAAGAACATTCTATAGGAATAAAATATTTGTAATTTTGTTTTAAAATATTTGCAAATGATAAGTACTGCATACCTCATTTTGTCATCTGTCTGTTTTACTGTAATTCATTTGGGCCGTATTTTTTCTTCATTACTTTTAAGCTCTTCAGTTCATTAATTTGCTATCCAATTATATCTAATTACTCACTCGCAGCAGTATACCTAATTTTCAAGAACTAGAAAATTTATATTTTCAAATGTTCTGAGAATGCGTTCGATACAGAAAATTGTTTTACTTTGTTTAAACTCCATCATATTAATTCAGCAAAAACCCGGACCAGAATTTTCCAATCTAGAAATACAATTTTATCATCTTAAGGTCCTCTTCTAATTGTCCTAAGACCCCATATTACTTTATGGAAAGTAAGCATTTGTCTTTGTTTAGTATACACAAATGTTTTATTAGAGTCTATTCAAAGCTAAGACTATAAGTAGCTGACCTATTTGAGAAGGAAGCTCAAACCAACTTCTGTTCTCTGATAGTTCTTTTGTATCTAAGAAGAAAACATACTTACTGTACCTGGCACTTCTAAGATTTGCATTGTCTTTGTTTCTGGGATGCTTCAAACTTCTTTTATTTCTTCTTAGTCTGAAGGAAGGTTAGGATGGCTTTCAACTTACTGGTTTCTCTCCAGAGAGATATATGCATTTAAGTGATTTATTGAGTTGAAACTTTAGTTAAATCTTGTTCTGAGTGTGGAAGGAACTCCTTTAAATTGAAATCTGGTAGTATGTGCATCTTTGGTATGTGGACTCTGTGAAGTTACAGAAAATGCTTCTATTGCAACAAAATCTACACCAGTTTTGTGTTCAACTGTGCTGTCAGACCTAGGGATAATATTTCACAGCCCACATGTTGATCATGAACTTGCAAATCCACAGAGAACAGACTGAATATGCAAGCCATTCTTTTCCTTTGGAAGATACAACACAGTACTTGCAAGAGTTTGTCTGATCAGGACAGCAAAATTTTGGCAATCCTACTCCTTTAAAGGAGATAAGCCTATATCAAACCTGCATCTTATAAGCCTATAGAGGTACAGACTGGTCTCTACAGCTCATTGAAATCTGGAGGGAAAGTGGATTTAAAGACTTAGATTCACTGAGTTTTGAAGTTTGTGCTACCTCATATCAAATCTTGGAAGCAAGACAAAGAGAATTTTCAGTTGTGCCATCTTGATGTAGATTCTAAAGTAGATTTTTAAAGTTAAGCTTTATTTCTATTGGGTGAAAAGAAAAAAAAAAGTAATGTAATGGTTTGCATCTGAAAGTCCAGAAATAAAGAACATAACCCACTGTCAGCTACAGCGATGCAGGCCCATTAGAACTGCAGAATAATAGACTTGCAGCGGTTAGTGGGAAACAAGAGGACTTTCTGATCCCAATAATTTGACATTTCAGCTGGAAGCCCAAAGAAAGATGTCCAGAAAGATCTCACAGTTAAATCAGGGTCTGTTCAACAGACCTCCTAGCATGATCTTGGGAAAAGGATAAACTACCCAATATAGATATTGTCTTTCATAAACTGTTGATAGATGATGAAATCGGTGCTTGAGAATGGAATTTCTCCAGCTGTATCTGAAAGAGTATTAGCCTTCCTTCTGGTCAGCCAGGCTCTTGGTTTATTTTCAAGGAGAATATGTATACATTAGCCGAGTAAAAGCCAAAAACTTGAGATAATTTACTGGAAAATACTCCAGAAAGCTTACAATTCAAACACATTTATGACCCAAGTGGTTACAGTAACAGGATATTTTCCAAAACAGACTTGGCCAGAGCGAGAGGCTTCCCATCTCTCTGAGGAAACCTATCTTTAAAAAAAGCAGAGGGAA
>NW_010531093.1:0-7534 GCF_000687285.1 Phaethon lepturus | reverse complement strand
GGAAAGAGGGAAACAGATTTAAATGGAAGTGTGTTGTTGATGGCATCTCAGTCCCTGAGGGAAGCTGCTCTGGAGCTGCCCTGATCCTCAGGGGAGCGGCAGATCTTGGTTCACAGGGCAGGTTTCTGAGGCAGGGAAACGCCAGGGCAGCGGAGAGCCAGCAGCTCTCACAGGAGACGCTGACAAGGCCTGGGTCTTGCCAGAGAAATGGCAGCCCACCCCCATGCTGATGAAAAGCAGCCTGGGGAGCACGAGTGACCAGGAGCACTACCAATAGAGTGAACAAACAGAGCATGGCGTGTCATCCAGGGTGTGGCGTGGCAGTTTGCATGGCAGTTTGCATGGAAGGGCATGCAGGGAAGGCGTAGTCTCCCTACCAGCTCCAGAGGTGAGTTCAATTGGTGGTCATCACCTTTTCAGGAGGAACTTAGCTATGGTATCCACCCGGCAGAAAACCATGTTCACCAGAATGGATGTGGCAGCCCAGACAGAGGTCCCACAAAAACGTGCAACCATCCAGGTCTCAGGCTGCAGAGTGCCAGAGCCTCTCACTGGTCACCAATGGCAGTAGTGAGAACAGCTGTGTGAGGTGTGACCAGGTGCACAACCTGCTCAGCCTGGTGACAGAGCTACAAGACGAACTAAAAAGGTGAAGGAGAATCAGGGAATCTGAGAAAGATAGTCTTGAGGAACCATGCTCTGCCCTCCCTGAGACGGAAACAGGAACAACCACCACACTACCAAAAAAAGATCAAGAGGGTCCTGTACCCTCCCCCTGCCAGGCTGAAGGCAGTAGTTTAAAGGAAAGGAGCAAATGGAGGCAAGTCCATGCTCGAGGTAGCAGGCAAATCCCCTTCTTTCCCACCTCGCCTCCCCAAGTGCCTCTGTATGACAGGTATGAGGGTCTGGATGTGGAAGGCTAGACAACGGATGACGTGGATGAGAGTCCAGATGCACCGAAAGGCCTACACTCTGCATCCCGACCACCCCCACGTGGAAGAAAAGACAGGTTATAATTGTAGGCAACTCCCTTCTGAGGGGACATATGCTGGTCCAATATGCTGGACAGACCCTTCTTTTAGGGAGATCTGCTGCCTCCCTGGGGCCTGGGTTAAGGACGTCACTAGGATACTTGCTAGCCTGGTACAGCCCTTGGACTATTACCTGCTACTACACTTCTATGTGGCTTGCAATGAAGCTGCAACGCATAGTCCAAGGGAGATCAAAAGAGATTTCAGGGCCTTGGGACGGTTGCTTGGGGAATCTGGAGCACAGGTTATTTTTTCCTCCCTCCTATCAGTTGTGGGCAGCAACATAGGAAGAAACAGACTGGCCCAGTTTATTAATACACGGCTCTGTGACTGGTGGCACTGCCACAATTTCAGGTTTTTTGATAATGGAAGGGCCTACACGGCACCTGGTTTGCTGGCATCAGATGTGATTCACCTTTCTCAAAGAGGGAAGAGGGTCTTTGCTCACAAACTAGCGAGGTTTACTGACAGGGCTTTAAACTGTACTTCAAGGGGGATGGGGATAATATTAGGCTTGCCCATGACAAGCTATGGGATCACATCAAGGTTAGAGGGATGGAATGTTAGCAAGACCCCTCAACCTGTTCTTCTGAGCTGTGCTGACCACACTGCAGCACACTTGAAGTCTTATGGAGACAAGCCAGGTGCTCCTGAGGTAATAGCAGCCAATAGGGAAACACCAGCGAATGTTCAAAGGAACCTAAGGGGTGTTCCTCTAAAAGAGTGACATGGCTGACAGCCCAGCTGAAGTGCCTCTACACCAATACACGCAGCATGGGCAACAAACAGGAGGAGCTGGAAGCCACCATGCTGCTAGAAAGCTATGACCTCATCATCATTACTGAAACTTGGTGGGACAAATCCCATGACTGGAGTACAGCTATTGATGGCTACAGGCTGTTCAGAAGGGACAGATGAGGAAGGAAGGGTGGAGGCGTTGCCCTGTACATCAAGAGACAGATAGAGTGTGAAGAGCTGTCTCTGAAGAGCAGCCACGAGCAGGTCGAAAGATTATAGGTAAGAATCAGAGACCATGGCAACAAAGGGAACCTTGTGGTTAGTGCCTACTACAGGTTGCCCCATCAAGGGGTGTCTATTGATGAAATCTTCTTACTCCAGCTATAGGAGGCATTGCGCTCACAGGTTCTCATCCTGCTGAGGGACTTCAACCACCCCAACATCTGCTGGAAAAGTAGCACGGCGAGCTGAAGGCAATCCAGGAGACTCCTGGAGTGCATGGAGGATAACTTCCTGAGCCAGGTAATAGACAGCCCTACCAGAGGGCATGCCATCCTGGGCCTGTTGGTCACCAATGCATGTGAGCGAATTGCTGACATCAAGATTGGAAGCAGCCTGGACTGCACTGATCATGCACTGGTGGAGTTCACAGTCCTGAGGGATAAGGGACAAGCAAAACATAAAGTCAGGACCCTGAATTCTAGGGAAGCAAACCTCCAGCTCTTCAGGGAGATAATCAGTAGAACTTCCTGGGAAATTGCCCTGAGAGAAAAGGGAGCAGAACAGACCTGGCAGATCTTTAAAGACACTTTCCATGGGGTGCAAGAGTTCCCGATCCCCACGTGTAAGAAATCAGGAAAGGAAGGCAAGAGACAAGTATGGCTGAGTGGAGACTTGTTGGTCAAACTAAAGGGCAAGAAGGAAATGCAGAGGCAGTGGCAGCAGGGACAGGTATCCTGGGATGAGTACAGGGACAGTGCCTGATTGTGTAGGGATGGTGTCAGGAAGGCCAAGGCATGGCTGGAGCTGAACTTGGCAAGGGATGCCGAGAATAATAAGAAAGACTTCTACAGGTATGTCAGCCATAAAAGGAAGGTCAAAGAAAGAGTACCCACCTTGATGAGAAAGACTGGCAGACTGGCAACAACGCATGAGGAGAAGGCTGAGGTACTCAACAAGTTCTTTGCCTCAGTCTTCTCTGGCAGCGTCTCTTCCCACACCTCTCGAGAGGATGGACTGCAAGATGGGGACTGGAGGAGCAAAGTCCTTCCCATTGCAAGAGAAGATCAGGTTTATTACCACCTGAGAAACCTGAGCATGCACAAGTCTATGGGACCTGACGAGATGCATCCTAGAGTCCTGAGGGAACTGTCTGATGTAGTTGCCAAGACACTCTCCATGATATTTGAAAAGTCCTGGCAGTTGGGTGAAGTCCTCAGAGACTGGAAAAAGGGAAACATTGCACCCATTTTTAAAAGGTGTAGCAAGAAGGACCCTGGGAACTACCGACCTGTCAGCCTCACCTCTGTGCCTGGGAAGATCATGGAGCAGATCCTCCTAGAAGCTATGCTAAGGCACATGGAGGACAGGGAGGACAGCCATCATGGCTTCACCAAGGGCAAGTCCTGCCTGACCAACCTAGTGGCCTTCTATGATGGAGTGACCACATCAGTGGACAAAGGAAGAGCTACCGATGTTGTTTATCTGGACTTCTCTAAGGCCTTTGATATGGTCCCCCACAACGTCCTTCTCTCTGAATTGGAGAAATGTGAATTTGATGGTTGGACTATTAGGTGGATAAGTAATTGGTTGGAAGGTTGCATCCAGAATGTAGTTGTCAATGGCTCAATGTCCAGATGGAGATCTGTGCAGATGACACCAAGCTGAGTGGTGTGATTGACATGCCTGAGGGCCGGGGGGCCATCCAGAGGGACTTGGACACGCTCAAGGCATGGGCCTGTGTGAATCTCATGAGGTTCAACAAGGCCAAGTGCAGGGTCCTGCACCTGGGTTGGGGCAAACACTCAGTACCAATACAGGCTTTGAGAGCAGCCCTGCTGAGAAGGACTTGGGGATACTGATGGATGAAAAACTGTACATGAACCAGCAATATGTGCTCGCAGCCCAGAAGGCCAACCGTATCCTGGGCTGCATCCAAAGAAGCATGGCCAGCAGGTTGAGGGAGGAGATTCTACTTAATCTGCTGAGACCCCATCTGGAGCCCTCAGCACAGGAAAGACAAGGACCTATTGGAGCAGGTCCAGAGGAAGGCCACAAAAATGATCAGAGGGATGGGACACCTCTTCTCTGAGAGTTGGGGTTGATCAGCCTCGAGAAGAGAAGGCTCTGGGGAGATCTTATTGCAGCCTTCCAGTACTTAAAGGGGGCTTCTAAGAAAGATGGGGACAGACTTTTTAGCAGGGCCTGTTGTGATAGTACAAGGGGTAACGATTTTAAACTAAAAGAGGGTAGATTTAGACTAGATCTAAGGAAGTCATTTTTCACAATAAGGGTAGTGAAACACTGGCACAGGTTGCCCATAGAGGTGGTAAATGCCCCATCCGTGGAGACATTCAAGGTCAGGTTGGACAGGACTCTGAGCAACCTGATCTGGTTGAAGATGCTCCTGCTCATTGCAAGGGAGTTGGACTAGATGACCCTTCCAATCCAAACTGTTCTATGGTTCTATGATTCTGTGGTTGGGAGTATATGAAGGATTGCCTTTTATCAATTTCCATGGATTCAGAAGCAGGAATCAGACATTAGAGGAGGGATACAGTCATCTGAATATAACCATTTCTACAAGTTGAGCAGCTCTGCAGCTTCTCATCTGGCCACCAGCTTTTGCTCTAGAAAATCAAGAGTCGGCTGAAGGTCCTTGTGTTGTATTTTTGAGCGCCATGCAGGTACTTAAGGAACCTAAATTGATTTAAGAAACCCATGTTTTGGGAACTGAATCCTTCCCTAAGTCATTTTCAAGTAACATTCTGCTGTACATCTGCCATTTGAAGAACAAGTTTGCTCCTAAAAGCAAAAGAATTGTACCCTGTTTTAAGTATTAGACAACTTCTAAACAAGAAATCTGAAGGAATGAGGCCACTTGTGGTTGTCTCCACTGAGAAAGATGTTATAGCCATTACTCTAATAATATGTTGTAGGGAGATTATGGATGGTCAGAGAACAGAAGAGGCTTTGCTAATTTATTTGTTACAGAGATCCCGCAGTTCAGGCTCTAATTAAGGCTTGGCAGGCTCCCAAGCCCATCACCATACACCCATATTGCTGCCTGTAAGACATGCAGTGGGCCTTATTAGCAGGTTCTTAGCCACAGTTCAAGCTTTAGCTGCTGTTGTGGTACTTGAGTTTGGGACCCAGTTAGGAAGGGCCCTAGTCTGAATTGTCTGCCCCTTGTCAGCCACATAATAAAGTTACCTTGGTTAGACCTGGCACAGCCAGAGCCTGCCCTGTTATTTTTACAGGTTTGTAAACCTAGTGGTGTAGCCAAAGCTTCTCTTATTTCAGTGGTTCTGCTAAAATCTTTGCCTAATTTTCCTTATGGATCTCACAACTCTATGAACAAATAACTCATAAAAAAAAAAAAAGAGGCAAGGAAGAAGATCCTTCTTCTACTCTGTACAAAGCAAACAGAACTGGTGGTTTGTGGGAGATAGCTGGTGATTCAGAACAAGGAAAAGTTCAGGATTCCTTTTTTCTTAACATTTTCCAAGTAACACAGAAATTATCAAAAACATCAGAATGAGAAAACCAAGACTACCAAGAAACAACCACAGTGACACGTGGTGGAAGCTTTAAACATAAAATTATGACCTTATTAATTTTAAGTGATTTTCGCATTCTACCTTTCAATAGAACATGTTGAAGCATACAACAGAACAAAGATGCTATGTCAAACAGTGGTGTAACATTTTCAATGTGTCTAGCAACAGGACAATATGATACTGTCGTAGGAGGACTTGTTTGTAAAATGAAGGTGTTAAGTTTTACCCTTTCCAGGGGCATTGAGACTGCTTGTTGGTGATGTTAGCTACCCAAGGATCAAATAGAGCTGTCTTCCTTCAAAAGTCTTCATTCTTCTGTACATTTACCAGACAAAATGGACAACATTGTTCTGTCTTTTCAGTCCAACATAATTATCACTGGTAGACTGGATTAGAAGAATGTCTGTAGGTATTAGTAAATGAGCATTCAATGAGACTGCAGTCTCTTCAGAATTTTAGAGCCCTATTAGATAGGATAATTAACTCCTCTCTAAATGACTGAAAATCCTTAGGACAACGTATGATTTTGTTTTATTCTTTTAACTCTTACTGTATGACTGCAGAGATAAACATTTTGATTCTGGACTTTTCTACAGATTTAATATGTAAGTAGGAACTGTTGCATACACGTGTAAAACACTTTCTTTAATGTATAAAACACCAGTGTCATTGACTGTATGCTTTGGAAGCACTGCTCATATCTGTATTTCCAAGTGAAACAATCTATAATTTACTAATTCTGGTGACTTTTATACTTCCAAGGAGTTTGTTCAAAGATTATCTGTGTAAGGCAGTATAAAAACACACAGTTGTATTGGTAAATCTAACACATGAACTAGCCTCTCACACTGTATTGGAGGAAAAATTAAGTCTCAGAGGTGTTTCTGGTATTTGGAATAAGAGTTTTCATCACTTTTTGACATGGGATTACTCCTCTGGACCTCCTTTTCAGAGCATCATTTCTTATTATGTTGCAGTGCTGAGAGTAAGTATCCAATAGTGGGTGTATGCTCCTCCATGCATGCCTGAAGGAGTTTAAGTACTGTCTTGTTAATGTCATACAGTATATCCACCACAACTTTTCTGTAGACTTCTCAAGTTCCTTTTCTCCCAAAAGACAAGAACACATGTATTATGTCATTTTATGGAAAGAATAAAAAAATCAAGTTGTTACAGACAGTTCATTTGACTCGGAAGAGGCTGTGGCACTAACAGAAACTAGAAGCATGACTTATAGCAGCACTCATTTGATTTGAATGTGGAGTATACAGTAAGCACACTCAAAGCTGCAAAGCAGCATGCTAAGCCTCTGCCCCATCTACTCCGTATCTGTGATGGACTTCCTAGTTGCACTAAGAAGCCCAAAGGCAATTAAAAAGGACTTCAGAGCACTGGGGCAAATGATGGACGGAGTGGAAGCACAGGTAGTGTTTTTGTCAATCCCTTCGGTGACAGGGAAGAATGCTGAAAGGAATAGGAAAGCACATCTGAACAACACATGGCTCAGGCGTTTTTGCCGTCTGCAGAATTTTGATGTTTTTGACCATGGGGCAGTTTACACGGCATCAGGCCTCCTGGCAGCAGGTGGAGTGCAACTGTCTCCAAGGGGGAAAAGGATTCTTGCTTATGAGCCGGCAGGCCTCATCGAGAGGGCTTTAAACTAGATTTGAAGGGGGAAGGGGATAAAGCCAGGCCCACTAGAGATGAGCCTAGGGGTGGCATGCCAGAAATGGCCGTGAAATCGATAGCCCAGCTCAAGTGCATCTACACCAATGCACGTAGCATGGGCACCAAACAGGAAGAGGTGGAAGCCATTGTGCAGCAGGACAGCTATGATGTAGTTGCCATCACAGAAACATGGTGGGATGCTTCTCATGACTGGAGTGCTGCAATGGATGGTTATAAGCTCTTCCAAACAGATAGGCAAGAAAGGAGAGGTGATGGGAGATGATTGCATAGAAATCAACTATTGTGAAGACCAAGTCG
>NW_010531092.1:0-39477 GCF_000687285.1 Phaethon lepturus | reverse complement strand
AGTGTTTCTGTGATTTCTGTGATAATTGTGTTGTACTTACATGCTACAACAGTATAATGAAGACTAACAATAATGTTTTGTCGTATAATCGCTAATGCGTGAAAAGAGCTTGCTGTTTAGAAATTCAAATAATTCACTTTTTATTGCAGTAAGGTGTGAAAACAATCTTACTTTTGTATTAGGGAGAGAGGAAAAGTTTGCTCTTCAGAAAATAACTCGGGGTAATTCTGTTTTAAAATTTATCTGAAAGAAATTCTAGGGATTGGTCTAGAAAGCTGACACAGCGTGTAAAGGCCAACACCAGTAAGAAACGGAAAGTCTCACTTCTTTTTGATCACCTTGAGCCAGAGGAGCTGTCAGACCACCTTACCTATCTTGAATTTAAGTCTTTCAGAAGGATATCAGTAAGTGATTTTTATTTGTTTATTTATTCATTCATTTATTTTGAACAAAGATGGGAAGGACATTGAAAAGATGGGAGAGGGGTAGTATTACAAGATTAACCCTGCAGTGCAAGCTGTTGGACAAGCTGAGTCTGTGTCCAGGTTCTTTTTGTTTTACTAGTGTTAAGGTGACCAGTGGTACTTACATACCCTTTTGCTGCAGTCATCTGAGAGAGGGAGAGTGAAACTTTTAAGCAACTGTGGAACAATTGGGGCAAGGTCAGTTGAAAGGAGGAGTAGTAAACCATTTGATCTTCCAAATAATCTCTTTTTTTTTTAGAACAAGTGGTGTCACTGGGCACAGGAACAAGCAGCCTCCTTTGACTCAAATCAGTAATCAAGCTGAAATGGGATGAAGGAGACTTGGAATATTGTCCTAGAATGCTAACCTCCTGTGGCTGTAGGAAACAGTGCAGCATTCTTGTGCAGTGACTAATGGACTGTCTGTATAGAAGATGTCCACTGGACTCTGGCTTGCCATTTTTGATTGTGCATAACAAAATAAAGACTAGGGATAAGAAAGCACTTGAAAATGCCTTTTTTTTAATGTAAGGGGGGGGTAAGATATTTTATTGGGCAAGCTTTCAAACACAAACCATTCTTAAAGATTTAGCTCATGTATGTTTTCTTTCATTTTATTTGTTTTCTCAGCTACGTTAGATAAGATGCTAACTCCCCTATGCACCTTGGCTTCACTTGTATCCTTGTATGGTACAACATTACTTCTGTTCAAAGCTGATGCGGTTCACACATGGAAAAGAAAAGTGAACATTACAGACCAAATTCTGAGATAGTCGCAAAGTCAGCGTGATGATAATAGTGAAAGCAAAGTGGTTTTGTTTGTTTGCTTGTTTTCATTATTTAGTGGTTTGGGGTTTTTTTGGAAACACTACAATTCTAAGGTGGAAGTCTTGTAAGGACGGAAAAGATTTCAGTCATGTGTTAGTGTACTTTTATCTGGAGCTGACAGTACATGACTCTTCCTGTTTTATGTTAAATTCAAAAAGCCAGAGGACTAAAGTCATGCACAGATTGCTGCTTGTAGGCAGTATAATATGCAAAGCTGAGTCTTAACATTTTCAAGCTCTGTGCAGTCATAAAGTAATTAATGATTAATGAGCATAACAAGTATGAGTGTAGTCAGAGTGCCAGATGTGTCATAGAGTTCCAACAGTTACATACTTGTATACATTTTTATGCAGGGTCCCTGCATATGTTTTGGTATAAATAGTGTTTACTGAGACCTCAGATCAGAAAATAGTGTGTCATTAATAAATAGCTATATTCATTAACTCTGCAAAATGTCTTCATGATATACTAAGCCACAAAATCCTGTTGTTATTCTAACGTGGCAGCATATCCTGGGAGAAAGGCTGCAAATGACCTGCTGTGTTATCAGTCACTGGAATAACTATTCATAGGTTTGGTCATTTGAAAGTCAGAAAGGAATACTTGATCCCCTGAACATATACAGCACCAAGCAAAACCTTCCACAAGACACCATATATCTTTCAACAAAGAAAAATGTGGGGATTGGTGTGCACAGAGTAATGACTGCAGGTGTACTGGTGTTTGGAAACCATTTTAATTTATAGTTATAAGATACAGGGAGGCTACACTCTTTTGTAAGAATCTGGATTCTGCTTTCCTGTTGAAGCTCAGAAGTTAGTCACTGCAATACCAGACTCTTGCATTATTTAAGTACCTGGACTTCTTTACCATATCTGCCACGAACAATCTTTTTACAGCTGAGCTCATATTATGTTAGATATTAAAAAAAAAAAATATTTTCTGAAGAAGAGAGCTGCTGAGAACAAACTAATCAAACTGATTCATAATTGTACTGAAACTGCAATGAAGTCCATAATTATGTAGTCAGGTATCAAAAAATTATCTGTCTATGTAGAGTAGCTGCTTAAATTTCAAGATGCATCCAGATCTGGCTGGGGTTCAAAATTCAAACAATAATTGCAAGTAAGTACTATGTAATCTCAGAGACAGCTCTACTTATTACTGTTAATATTTCTTCCATTTTTAATTTAATAAGAGGACAAATCCAGACATGTCTGCTCTCATATCTGCTTTTTAAAGCATTAATGTTTTTCCATCCACTTAGTAATAACTATTAAAAAGTGGAGAGAAAGTGAGAGAGGGAGAGCAAGAAACAAACAGCAGCCTGACAATTTATGACCTTTTCTTAAGGATCAGTGGCATTCAGAATATTCCTCTGGCCTTAAGAAAGGAATATGTGTCTACTACACCTCTGAATGTTTTCGGTAAGATGTCAGTATTAATGGTCATAGTAAAGAATGGATGTATAAATAGTGTGTCACATTTTCTGATGATTCAAATGCTGGTGTATCCTTGTTAATGGATAAATCAAGAGAATGGATAAACATTGCATCAGCAAAATAAAATTATTGTTTCTCTTTTGATATTATTGGGAAGAATGGCTTGAAAAAATCTATTTGTCACATACAGGTGTCTACTGAACTACTTTAGATCACTTTGATTAAAGAAAAGAATCTCCCAAGCTGCATTAAAAATACTAAGGAATCTGTAGGCCTCATTCGTAATGGTCTTATCTCAGTTTTCTATTAATCTCATTGAATTTGCTTTTTGTATTAGTGTAGCTTAATTCAGAAGTGAGACCTAGGTACATAAACTGAACACTTCCTTAAACTTCCTTAAACTATCACTGAGTTACTAGATTACACTTTAAATTCAGTTTAACCTTACCTGTAGAAGCCTTGATGCAATGAATCTATGGAGGCACCGGGGCTGGGAGGAAAGCCCCAGTTCTACTCATCCTAGGGTTTATAAGAACCAAGGCTCCTGAGATATACATGATGCAAATGATGTGATAGAAACTATGGCGAAAAGATGCTTTCAGTTAATTCAATTAGTTGAAGCCTTCTGCTTTGAACTGAACAAAGCTTTGACAAAGTAGAGATTTCAGTCTTACAGATATTTAAGTTATAAAATACATCTTGCGTATTTCATTTGAAAAGTAGACATGTAACTGCACACAGATCATGAGGTATATGAAACTAGATGAGTTTTGATTTACACTTTTTTGGTTTTTTTAAGTTCTCAGATTATCAGAACTACATTGTGAATAGTTGTGTGAAAGAGAATCCAACAATGGAAAGATCAATTGCCCTTTGCAATGGTATCTCTCAGTGGGTGCAGCTAATGGTCCTCAGCAGACCAACACCACAGCTTCGGGCTGAAGTGTTCATCAAGTTCATTCATGTTGCACAGGTCAGTTAACTTTGACATGTGTAGTGCTTATTTTGTTTTTCTCTGATACAGCCCATGCTACTACTGTAGGGTCAGCTGGGAGTGTTGGCACTGGTCTCCTGATTCATACATAAGCATGCGTATTTGTGTATGCTGTGGTTTCATACCAAGTATTCAGATACTACAGTGTCATGGCATCATGACTTTCTCATACCCATTCTGAAGAAAGAGTTTTCTCTGAAAAACTAGACTTGCTTTTGAATCAGCTGGTAAGATTCCAAGCTGTGACTGACCTTTCCAGAGCGTGAACCACTGTCATGCCTTTGGCCATAATTAGAAGCATTTCGACCAGATAACGCCATACTGGATAGAAGCAGAGCTGTGGTCCTAATTGGTATTCTTTGCATACTAATTCAGCTGCAGTCATAACCAAGGTAATAGGCAGTGTTTCCTGGTTATGGTAGACTGTGGGAAGAGGGAGAAGTACTGAGGAAGTACTTTGAAGACTTACTGTATCTGCAGAATTAAAGTCTGCTTTAATAACAGTAGAATAAGTACGTTACACCCAGTAAAATCACAACTCGCTACCAAAATGAATGAAGTCCAATGGATAGTGGCACAAAACTTGTAAGCCTTTAGAGAGAGGCAGTAGAGGAAATGTAGAATTTGGGTGTGCATATTGAACAACTTGCACCTTTAAATAATAAATACTGATATTTTTTTTTGTATGTCAACACAGAAGCTCCACCAGCTGCAGAATTTCAATACGTTAATGGCAGTGATAGGTGGTCTCTGTCACAGTTCCATTTCCAGACTCAAGGAAACGAGCTCATGTGTTCCTCATGATGTAATTAAGGTTGGTACTGCTCCTCTAAGTTTTACAAAGAAGATAACCTTTAACTTTCTTGTCATTGCACACGCAAAACCCAACTTTCCTTCACTGGATAAGATGGAAAGGGGGGCGGGGCTGGATCAGGGGGAGGGAAAAACTTCCTTTGGTTTTGGAGGGTTTTTTCTTTGTCGTTTCATCTCTGACACCAGTTACTCCCATGCTTCCAGCTCCACCTTTCTTGAAGATTTGTATAGCTTCTCTAAAGTTTCCCTTTTAATACTCAGATGTGACGGGCTGCATTTTCATTGATATGCAGTAGTACAGAATAGCATCCAAACATAAAAGCAGAGAACTATATCCTGGAACATTTCAGAACAAAACTATTGTCATCCATAGCAACATCGACCATCCTGAGTCTATTAAATGCTAACACAGAGCTCTGCACTTTGAATTCAAAACCGAAAGGACTGGTTTTGTTCATCTGATCTTTCCCTGTGACAGATTTTATCTAGTTCAGACTTGAACAAACATAGCCCTAATACACACATATAATAATACAGTGGAATGTTAGGAATCAGTTGTAATTTCCAGTTAGATTCTTGTGAAATATAGATGGATATGTTTTTTTGCTGAGATTCCAGCTACTAAAACTGTGAAGGAAAGCATATTTGTCAGC
Organism: Phaethon lepturus; assembly: GCF_000687285.1. NCBI lineage: Eukaryota > Metazoa > Chordata > Aves > Phaethontiformes > Phaethontidae > Phaethon > Phaethon lepturus. The sequence goes on along the minus strand of NW_010531092.1, from coordinate 34,283 downwards.
AATGAAATGGCTTCTTAAGAGACTTCGTAAGAGGCTAATATGCTTTATTATTTTATGTTGTTTGGGGCCTGAAAGATTTCATATAAGCATTTAATGAACCTGTTTTGATCACAGTATGATCAGCTTGAATGAACAGTGCATACCTGGAGTATAGACCAGGAGTATAGACCAGTAGTATGACCTCCCACTGATAATGACTGCAGCCCTCAGGATCTATAAAACCAGTTAGCAAGCTTATTTTAGAAGCACATTGTTTTAAAAAATTTTGTCATTATGAGGAGTGGACTGCATATGTGAACATCATTTGAAGAACTTCTTGCATCAAGAAATTCTATAGAAGCGCTAAGAGAAAGCAGGTAAATAAAGGCTGGTAATGAGACTTGAGAACACACTTTAAAGTTTAACTATAATGAATAGTTTGTGAAGATTAAAAATCAAGGGGTTAGTAACTTCCACAAGAAAACATTGGTCCATTGATTTTATAATGTTAAGAGTCATCTTTGTACCTGTACAATTTTAAATAAGGGAAATACTTATACTGCTGGACTTAAGATTCATTTGGCCTTTACAACAAGTCCAATATATTCTTTCTCCTTCATTTCCATGGAAAAAAAGTTTCCTTAACAGCACAGATGTGCCACCTTGAACTGTAGTAGTTCTGGTCATGCTGTGATGGGACCATAGCACAGCACAGGGTTTCTCTGCCACAACTTTCCAATTCCAGCAATTCCGACTGGTGACCTGGAAGCCAGAGAAGTGCATTCCACATTTTAAGGTGAAGATGGTTGCTTTTCTGAAGGTCAAGAGAGCTTGTGCTGTGCTTATGCATTAACTGCGTACACATCCCCTTGATTTGAGAAGATCCTGTTTCTTTTCATTGACTAAACAGGGAATGTAGGAACACCAACATTATAGATTAGGCTATAATTATATATTATAGATAGTTATATTAGGTGAATACCTAGATTTCATTTGAAGCCTAAAGTTTTAAAATCATTTCAAGAGTCATTGTGAGCAAACCCCTTAACAATAACATGGGAAATTCTTGTGCTGTATGACCAGAACAAAAACAGTAACCAATTTTGTTTTTTTGTTTTCGTTTTATTTTTAGGTGTTTAATGAAATGACAGAACTGCTTTCATCTTACAGAAATTATGATAGTTACCGACGTGCCTATAACGAGTGCAGTAACTTTAAGATCCCAATCCTTGGGGTCCACCTGAAAGACTTGATATCACTTTATGAGGGCATGCCAAACTACTTAGAGGACAAAAAAATTAACATATACAAACTATACTCTCTGTATAACCACATAAATGAGCTGATACAACTCCAGGAAATGCCACTTCCTCTGGAGGCTAATATGGACCTTGTTCATTTACTTACAGTAAGTCTTTTAGATGAGATAAATACCTCCATTTTAAAAATAATTTTGTATTCCTCTCAAACAACTAAGTAGAGAATTCCATTAATTATAAATAAATAATATTGTAAGAATTTTTTTTTCCTTAAGGAAATAATAGAAGAGGAGAAAAAGTTAGTGATGCTGTTTTATCTGCAGCAAGGGTAGAGGTGCCAGTTCAGCAGTATGCTTCCAATTCTTCCGTTACAGTAGTATGCATTCTCTGTACTTTCACTAAGGAAGTGCTCCGAATCCTCTGCTGATTAAGTCTAACTAGGGAGAAAGGTAGAAAGCTTCCTTAGATGGACCTTGGAGACAGAAGCTGCAATACAAAGCTTCCTTGTGTTGAACACACAATCTTTCACATAAAAGTTCAGTCCCTCAAGATGTGTAGGGTTAAACCTAGCACAGTTCTAGCTAAGTTCTTCTGGTGCTAAAAAAACTGACATAAACATTAGTCAAATATAGTTGTTACATTGCTCTTCCAGTCATATCTAGTCAGTGCCATGTTACTAAAAAATGTATACTACCTAGGATGTATGTCACAACAATAGTCTTGGCTTCTCCTAGTAAATTAAAATACTACCTTTTATTAAAATAGTAAATCTACCTTTCTTGTTAAGGCCAAACAAAACTGAGAAACAAGTACCTCAGCTTGGAAAACTAGGTAGGCTGCCTCTACTTTCTGGTTACAAGCCCTGTTTCAGCAAAAAGCTAATGCTTATGTGCTTGATGTTATTTGTTCGCTCTGGGAGTACTCGTGTGTGAAATCAAGCACATATGCCCAGGGCCTGAAATAGACCTACATAAAGTGATGAATTTCTTCCTGCTAAATGTTTTAAATGTTTTGTCTCAAACTATTGTAAGTCCCTTTTTTTAAATAACGTTTTCTAAAAATGGTTATTACAAATATGTAGAACTTTGGCCACAATTTCATGCAGCTGTATATCACAGGACGTAAATTAAAATAAATACTTCATTTCAAAGCAGGAGCTTCTAATCAGCTAATATTCCAGGGCCCATAATTTTCCTGTTCATTTCCTCATTTTTCCAATAGTCTTTTTCCTTCTTCTGTTTCCTTTAGTCATATGCTTTCCCACTATCAGGCAAATCGGTTTGAAAAGGTGTTAGTAATTATGTACGTAAGTCAATGATTCATAGAAGTATCGTACCACTTAGACTGCTGTTTTTTGCGTGTCAGAAACTACTGTAAGATTTCTCCAAGACTCTAACATTATTCACTATTATGACTACAACAGTAATGCTTGCAGTTGTTCACAAGAAAGTTACTGCCTATCTGCGATTTAAGTAAGGTTATTCATTGGATAAAATAGCCTGTTTTGGTTTCATAGTTTATATACATATGATCTTGACTCTGTAACGAGTTTATATTTTCTTTGGACTTGCCACAGATTGAGGCTTGTAACACATTCATGTCTGGCTTTTCTATTCAATCACATGTCTAGTGTGAATATTTTCATGTAAATATTCAAGAAGCATCATGTTACCAGTCTTCAGTCTTAGCTTGAAATTTGTTTCCAGTCAATAGAATATTTGCTATACCATTTTCCAGGACACATGCAAAAGCAAAGTTATAAATCTGATATTTTTCCAAATCCCTTTATTTCCTTTATTGACCCGAGTGTAATGTTTTTCACTTTACGTAACTGCTGTTGACAGCTAAAGATTCTCACTAAATATATATATAAGTCCATCTTCATCCTCATATACTTCTTAGTTCAACATGGTCAAAGCAGGACTGGATAAATATGTTTAAACAAGAGTTTTCTGAGAATTTGAGTTGATGAAGAGTTTCATTGGAATGGTGCTTTTGTGCCTAGTTGCATGATAGACCACTTTAATATTATGGGAGTAACAGTTTTTTTCAGGTTACATATTAGCTAACTGCTAATTATGCCTACAGTCGCTTGCTGTGCTAATGACTGTAGCTGTGTAATGTTACAGATTTCCAGATAATGACAATAACAGTCTGGAATTTAGAAATGTACCGATTTCAAATCACTGTAAACATCTGTGCAGCTCAGGTGCAACATAAAATTTAATTCACAGAAAAAAAACTAATGCATGCCACGAACAAATTTATCAAGTAATAGTGACTGTTTTGGGATTAAACTAATGTTGTGTTTGTTTTCAGCTGTCCCTTGATCTTTACTACACAGAAGATGAAATTTATGAGCTTTCATATGCACGAGAGCCACGAAGTCACCGAGCTGCTGTAAGGGCCTTTCCAGATTCTTAACAAAAAGATTTTTTTTTAATGAGTAATGTAACTTTTATCCCTTGCATTCAGTTTCTTTTATTTTGTGCTAAATTGAAAACATTTTATCTGTGCATAGACTGAGTAAGATCTATTACAGCATAAATTGTTTGGTTGATGATGAAGCCTAAGCTAGGATGTATGGGAGAGTTGACATCATGTCAGGTTTTATAATATTAACACAAACACAAATGAAGTTACTTGTGTAGAGACATGATATCGGGCTCAATCTTGGCAATTAATACTGATTCTTTTAAGTGAAGAATTCTTATGTGATTCAAATCATGAAACCCATGAGTTATATTGGAGTTTTGTTCCTGTTTTATAAATATGGAAAAGACAGTGAATTTACGGGGTTGTCAATGAACTGTGACAGTTTAAGGAACAACCACTGTTTTGGACAGTTTGAGGAGCTTACTCTGAAGTACCATGTAATTATCCAAAGTATGATGTTGGGTCCAACAGGCCATTTCTGCAGTCCTGTATCACGTAGTCCATTGTCACAAATGAAAGAAGTGTATCATAGAATGGTTTGGGTTGGAAGGGACCTTAAAGATCATCAAGTTTCAACTCCCCCTGACACAGGCAGGGATACCTTCCACTAGGCCAGGTTGCTCAAAGCCTCATCCAACCTGGCCTTGAATGCTTCTGGGGATGGGGCATCCACAACTTCTCTGGGCAACCTGTTCCAGTGCCTCACCACCCTCTTAGCAAAGAATTTCTTCCTTATATCTAATCTAAATCTACCCTCTTTCAGTTTAAAGCCATTGCTCTTTGTCCTATCAATACATGCCCTTGTAAAAAGTCCCTCTCAAGCTTTCTTGTAGGCCCCCTTCAGGTACTGGAAGGCTGCTTATTATAAGGGCTTTCTGGAGCATTCTCTTCTCCAGGCTGAACAACCCCAACTCTCTCAGCCCGTCTTCATAGGAGGGGTGCTCCATCCCTTTGATCATCTTTGTGGCCCATCTCTGGCTCCAACAGGTCCATATCCTTCTTGTGCTGGGAGTCCCAGAGTTGGACGCAGTACTCCAAGTGGGGTCTCATGAGAGCAGAGTAGAGGGGGAGAATCGCCTCCCTCGACCTGCTGGCCACGCTTCTTTTGATGTGGCCCAGGATATGATTGGCTTTCTGGACTGCAAGTACATGTTGCTGGATTATGTTGAGCTTCTCATCAACCAACACCCCGAAGCCTCTAAGCCCTTATTCTCAGGCCTGCTCTTACTCCATTCTCTGCACAGCCTGTATTTGTTGTTGGGATTGCCTCAACCCCTGTGCAGGACCTTGCACTTGGCCTTGTTGAACTTCATGAGGTTTGCATGGACCCACCTCTCAAGCCTGTCAAGGTCTTTCTGGATAGCATCCCTTCCCTCCAGCGTGTCAACTGCATCTTGGTGTTGTCAGCGAACTTGCTGAGTGTGCACTCAATCCCACTGTCCATGTTGCCAACAAAGATGCTGAACAGCGCTGGTCCCAATACCAACCCCTGAGGAATGCCACTCTAATACTGAAAATATTTCCATGTGGTACTAACGAAGTTCCATTCAACTTATTCTAGCCTTTGACACCTTCCAGACCACCAGTGGTTGCAGACTGGGCCTCAGGAGTAGCCCCAAAACCTGATCCAAAAACCATCAGCAAACATGTTCAGAGGATGGTAGATGTAAGTATGGCTGGCCCATTTACCTTACATATCATTTGTAGCCTTAATCTCTAGGTATGAGAAGATAAAAAGAAGGGAAAAAATACTGAACACATTCAAAGTTTTGTTGAGTTTGTAAGCACTTCTTTCCTCACAAATAGATATTTCTGCCTAGCTGTAAATAGCAGCAGTGGCCTGTGAGATGTAGAGGAAAATTCCTTAAATGGCTAAGGAGCCAGTGGGGAGTGCGAATGCTGGTTTGTAGTACTTCCAGAGTCATTCTTCCAAGGAGCCAGGGAGTCCATTTCTACCAGGGAGTCCAACATCATGTTATTGGTGGAGTCTGAAAGTGGGCCTCTCAATGGCTTTGTTACTAGCAGCCATCACTTTTTCTCTGTCCTTTGGGTCGCCTGCTTTACTTGAAACCATCAGGTAAGCTCAGGTGATTTATTCCAAAACTGACGGAGAGAGAGAGAGGTAAAGAGTTTGTCTTTGCATCCCTGCTTCATCCTTGCCTTAGGGCCAGAGACAAACAGTAATGTCATTCCACAAGTGGAAGTAGATGTCTACATAGACAATTCTGTCATATAACTACTTACCACATAACATTGACCTGATGAAATAAGCTAGGCAGCTACACTGATCTGGCTAGAGAGATCATCACTGAGCGCACTAATTAAGAGCATTTGTACAAGTTGTATATGTAGGCCTGAACATAATGGTCTTAAAATGAAACTAAAGAAGATCTGTTTTTGTGTAGTGAACCATGTTGACTTAACTACATTTTGCTACAAATCAAGAAATCATAACGCTTCTTTAGACTTAAGCAAAAAAAGCAGTTAGACTGTTGCACTGTTGAATAGATACTGGGAGAGGAAATCCATAAATATTGTGGAGACTTTCTAAAGTGGTAATTCAGCCCATCCTTGTTATAAACTGTACTACTATTATCTTGCACAGTCTGTCTTCAAAAATTATGACCATGATCAGGATGGATACATTTCCCAGGAAGAATTTGAAAAGATAGCTGCCAGTTTTCCATTCTCATTTTGTGTAATGGCTAAGGACTGGTGAGTACCTAGTTCTGCTTATCAATTCTGTAGCATCTGTTTTGGGAGGGATTTTGGGGTTTTGTTTTTAAATTTTATTTCTATCATTAGGGTGGTAAAATCATCTCCATCACTCACAAATAGAAATGAAAACATAACAAAAGCATCTTCTGAATGTGTTGTGAATGACATCTTCATGAGCTTGCAGCAGGGGTAAGCAGGCTGATGTAGGAGGAAGAACAGATAATAGAAGAAGAAATACTTTTTTGAATGATATTCAGTATATACTACTGAAGAACTTACCCAAGATGAATGTGTCCCTCAAATATAGAGAATAGGCAAATGTGTGTTTTGATCAAATTAAGGACATTTTTCTTAACATATTAAAGCATGGAAAAATATAATAGTGATTATTCAGAGGTTTTCTGTAAAGTAGTTTTGAGGTTGCATCACCTATGCAGATACTTTGTTTGTCCTTACAGACTGCATTTGAAGTTGTAGATAAGCTTCTGTAGACTTTGGGAGCAGTTGACAAGATTACTGAGAACACTAGTTTTTGGCCCATGGAACTGTTGATATTATAAATTGTGAAGAAAGATATGTTTAATTCTCCTTATGCTTTTCAGAAAATGTATGTCTCATAAATGACTTTTCTTGTTTATTTTCAGGGAAGGTCTGATTAGCAGGGATGAAATAACAGCTTACTTTATGAGGGCTAGCTCAATCTATTCCAAATTAGGACTTGGCTTTGCTCACAACTTCCAGGAGACCACTTACTTAAGGCCTACCTTCTGCGACAACTGTGCTGGATTTGTAAGCTTACTTTTTAGTAAATTATGTTAATGTTGTTTGGAATAATGCCTTTTTTATATCATAATCACCATGTGTCATATACAGAAATGGATCTATATAAAACACCAGTGAAGCTATATAGAAACCAGGCTTCTGCCTGTGTAGCTGTTTAAGGTACCCTTTACACCCCTCTTGGCAGTAGTATCACCCGTTTAAACATGGCTCGTACCTTTCGGTGTTCAGCTGTGTCACCACACACAGTCTTAGGCAAAACTTCCAAATCCAGAGCCTTCCACTCCATGGGGCTGTTAGAACTCATGTCCTGGTACAGACATGACATGCCCGCTGCCCACAGCACAGAAAGATTTAGTAAAACTGACTGTCCTACCAATCCCCAGTTTAGCTGAGGTCAAACAAGGGTGCTGAGAGAGAATTCTCCATGTACTCCAGCTCCACAACTTCTCTGGGGGCTGTCAGATCTGCTGATGTATTCATTATTTTGTTTGTGATTGAGGAACACACATAAAATATTCTGTTTACCTTATGCTGAAGAGGTATATAGTTCATATTTTGACATTACCATTAAAAGGGCAGGAAAACAAAATATTCTGCAGATGCTGATATCTTAGAAATGAGTGGAGCTTTTAGTGGATTTTTATATCTGGAGGTATAAAATGTGCAGAGAAATGTATTAATACATAGTCTTTCTGTTTGAATTTCAGCTATGGGGAGTCATTAAGCAAGGATACAGATGCAAAGGTAAGGTACATTATACTTTGTTAATTTTAATCTATAATTGATGATGAATGTAAAAAAACCTGATCAACCTGTGATCCATTGTTTTGTCTATGGACCTATTTAATCTGACCTCTCAGGGAGGAGAAGACTGATTCAAGAATAGTATGACAGACAGATGGTCCAGGAGAAATGTAAAGATGAAGGGACTCATAACTGATAGCTCTAACCCTTTGCAAAACACTGAATTCAGAGGGTTTGGGAACAGATCCTTCTATTCCAATGGGCTCAAACACCAACACTGTGAAAACTGTGCAGCACATTCACAACATGTATTTTGCAAAGCTTTCTTCCTCATACAGGTATTTGCTTTCTCTGCAACTCCTACAGTCAGAATGCTGTTGTAACTGAATGTTGCTATTTTGTATTTTCACAATGAACATGAGTTTTAGGTGTATATAGCAAAGGGATGTCATTGGTCTGTTTACCAGGTGTATGTTATGTTACAGGTAATGCATGTAGAGAATACCAAAGAAGCTTTCTTGCTTCCTGGGCAGGCAAGACAGTGTGAGAGCTGATCTTAGATGCTACAACAGTGCCACTGAATCATGTAAACTTTGTTTTGTTTACAGACTGCGGAATGAACTGTCACAAGCAGTGCAAAGACCTGGTTGTAATAGAGTGTAAGAGAAGACCCAAAACTTCAGTTGCAGACAGCAGCCCAACATCTGCTTTTGCTTCAAGCCTCTGCCCAGTAGGAGTGAAAGAGCAATTCCATGGTGAGAAAAGATCGCATAAAAAAGATGAAAAGATGTAAATAATCTTTCTTTTGCTCCTTTTTCTTTTAAAGCTGAGTTGTACAGCATCGTTTTAGGTTTTGTTAGTCAACGGCAGTGTTTTATCAGCATACAAACTACAACCAGGCATAAGTGAGCCTGTACCAAGTAACACCATTCCAATTCTAGTCTGAGTAAGTTAAGGACTCTCTGGGAGATCTCTTGTCACCCTACGCAATGTGTGCTGCACAAATTCCACAAAAACTAAGTAAATCTTCTGCCAGACTCTCATGAGAACTAGATGCCATGAACTGAACAGCTGACAGGTTGCCTTAGCTCTCTCACCTTGTGACAAGCAGGTCTTTGTACACTCCAGTTTTTACCACTGTTGTCACCTTAAGTGACTACTGCACTGTTACCATTCTGACTCAGATTTCAGCGTGGAAAGTCAGTTTACTTACATATCTGTATGCTAGGAAAACAAAGAGCTCATTGTATTTGTTTTTTCCACTTCAGTAGCTGAATCTACAACTCTTCTTGGTCTGTCCATGTTTCATTTAATCAGAAATGAAAAATGTACGTGTCTTTCTTTTCTCCTTATATCAAACAAGCTGTATAAACTTGTCTATTGTCTATTACCATGTAGGCCTCCCAAGAATGAAGTGGTGTTCTTGAATAAGACCGCAAGCTACGTTTGTTTAGTTTTTCTTTTGATTTTGATGTTCCAACTCTCTCCATGCTCACTTTCTTTGAATTTCTCTCCTGTTTCTTGGTTGTATCCAATGCCCTTTAAATCTGCTTCTGCCACTTTGATGTAAATGGTTCATAAAAAGATTCATACCACTGGATTGCATCTTAGGCTTCCCATTAGCGCTTATGTTGAGCACAATGCAGCCAATTTCTCTTGATAACTGACCGTGTGCCTATGATTGCACCTGCAATGGCTGTAGCACTGCATAATAACCACCTTGTGGGATGTCATGCTTATGAAGAGACCAAACTGTAGTGTGTTGCCCCACCATGACCCAGTGCACCAGACTGTGGTACCACTCAGTGGTACGTCATGCCAAAGAATGAGAATTCAGGTCTAGGTTGAACGTGTAAGCCTCACCTGTTCATCCATATGCTTATTTAATTCTCTAGAGCCTGCAGCAGCTACTGGAGTGACTGTTCTTTTCCCTCGTGTGTTTGAACATGCAGTCTCATTTTGTTTTCTTCCCAAGAACAGAAAATACTTTATCTGAAACAGGTCTCTCTTAAATCCTTTAATCCCATCTCTTGCCCACTGCTTCTAACATTTTGGGTGTTTTCACTCCCATCCCTAAGTTTAGACTTTTAACTGCAAAAGTAAAAGTATTTCAGGGTGATCTGTACAAAACCAGTGTAAAATTAAAAATGTCATTATTTCACCTTTTATAAAGTGGCTGAGATAAGCTGTATCATACAGCTGCAAGTTGTGATAATGCTGAACTAACACTCACGTTTAATCTTCTAGCCCAATTACTAAGATCAATGGTCTGTATAAAACCTCTTAGCCATCTAGAGGTTTTTCTCTAGCTGACCTAGATGGTACACCTGTGTTCCTCTTACTGATCCATATTTGTGTTACTGAGACAGGGCAAAGAGTTGGTCCAAGAGACACACCATTGAGAAGCTTCTAGTGGCACATATTTTGGGGAGCAATGAACGTAAAATCAATAAAGAATTGTCGTGGTTTAGCCCCAGCTGGCAACTAAGCACCACACAGCCGCTCACTCACTCCCCCTCCTGCAGTGGGACGGGGGAGAGAATTAGAAAAAAACCCTCATGGGTTGAGAAACACAGTTTAATAGGACAGAAAGAGAGAAAGAAACAACAATAGTAATACCAACAAAGGAATGTACAAGAACAAGCGATGCCCAATACAGCGATTGCTCACCACCCAGTGATTGACAGCCTGTCCCCAAGCAGCGATTTCCGCCCCCCGGCTAACTCCAGTTTATATACTGGGCATGACGTTGTATGGTAGGGAATATCTCTTTGGCCAGCCTGGGTCAGCTGTCCTGGCTGTGTCCCCTCCCAGTTCCCCGTGCACCCCAGCCTTCTTGCTAGCAGGCCAGCACAAGAAGCTGGACTGTCCTTGACTGCTTAGCAACAACCCAAAACATCAGCACATTATCAACAGTTTCTCATCCCAAATCCAAAACATAGCCTCACACTAGCCTCTGTGAAGAAAACCAGCTCTATCCTGGCTGAAACCAGGACAAGAATAAATGTTGTTTTATTTATTAAAATCATGTTTAATTACTGTGCCTCCTGGGATGAGATCGTGACTCAATTTACCGTATATATTCTACAGGACAAGAAGAAGGACCATTCACATTTCCTAATGGAGTAGTAGAACACAATGAAGACAGCAAGGACCGAACCATTATGCTCATGGGTTCCTCAGCTCAGAAAATCTCAGTGAGACTGAAACCAGCTGTAGTTCATAAAGGTACACAGACTGATCTTGCAGTGCTGGCTGGTGATGTATCTCGTAGACAGAGAGAGAAGAAAGAACATAGGATGCCAGAAAATCCTTATCTCCAGACAGCTCCACCATCCCCATGTCCAAGCCCAATTCTTGGCCGCAAAAAGGCCTATGTTAAATGGGAAAACAAGGACTCCAGCCAGAAAATGAAGGAGGAGCATCACAGCTGTAAACCCTCGTATCAGGAACTTGAGCAGGTACGTACATGGTGAAATCTGTTTTACACAACGGTACCGTAAAGTGGTTGAAGGGTGTGGGGGAGTGGCTGGTTGGGAAGGTGTTACCTTATTCCAGTTGTAAATAATTGCTAGAACAATCCATGAGTTGCATTGTAAATTCTTAGCCACTTTAACTCCAGCAATGCTTCACTTCAAGCATAAATTTTAGTACTAGTATAGGGCTTAGGGAATAAATTTTGAAGCCCTTGTTAGGATTACACTGATACCTGTTAGTCATAAAAGTGACAGGCAAGACTGAACATAATCCAATCACTTAGGACAGGATGTTACTCCATAAAACAAGTAACATAGTCCTGAATTTCTTCCTGCTTTTGGTGGCCTCTGCTCCCCTAAGTGACAGAATATATGGGGTGAGGAGCTAGCTTTGCGTTTGTTCAACTGACAGTGAATCCCATCTGCTTTTTTGACAACTCTAACTCACCAACAAAATTTTGCAATATGAACAGACATGATGCCTCTTGCTACATTTCACCTGCATCAGCCCAGTTGTGGCTTACCTTACTCTACAAGTGTTCTGTCAAAGTAGCTATTTACAAGACTATGTCACGTCAGATTTGGCCCAAATTCAGGTTTGCAGAAACAGCACCTTTCCAGACAGATTAAAGAGACTATCACAGTATCAACACTGCGACTGATGGATGGATCCAGATACAATTATGAGGAACAAAGGGGGACTCATTTCAATACTTTACTCATTATTATCACTATTCTGAGATGGACCAACATGGTAACAGTACAACAACAGGACCACAGCGTGATCTTTGAATGATGAGTATAACTTTCAAAGTATCCTTTGCTGTTGATAAAGTGAGCTCGTCTTCTATGAAAGATGATGGGTTTATTAAGACAGAGATTAGGACAATTAGCAAGAAACTTCCAGTACAGAAGACGACTTCTTTTCCAGTCAATAGTACATTCACTATTGACAAGGGTGTGAAATGTGGATGTATTTTCAAGAACCAGTTCTTTAAAATGTTCCCTCTGTGGGAGTCCCACAGTTTACACTTGTCCTTGTTCTCTCAGCAGATCCTGACCTCAATTACTAAAGAGCAGCTGTTATAAATTAATGTCTTTGATTACTGTACATCAGTTTTTGCATTAGTAGAGCAGCAAAGCGTAAGCTGTGTTCTTGTTTCCCCTAGACTACTGCTGTTATGGGAGGAGCAGCGGAGAGTGGATAAATGCACGTTGTGGACATGACTGTCCAGATACCTGCTGCTGGAAAGTTTTAAGAGTATACCCAAGGGACAGACCAGTGACTATGGAAATGTTCAAATAAGTTGCTGGTTCTATTTCCACTGATAAGAGCTACACCAAAAACACATTCAAAATAAAATACCATTCTCTGTCTTTTTGGTTTTTTGTTTTTTGGTTTTTTTTTAGGAAAGAAATATTCTGAAGGCAGACAATGAAGGTTTAAAGATCCAACTGGAACAGGCACATAAAACAATTGAATCTCTCACAATCCAGAGAAGAAACCATGTAGTTGACAACCTACAACCCAGAGACTGCTCCTACCAGACAAGAGAGGAAATCTCCTGTGAAAGAATGTAAGAGTGAAGGAGGGGTTGTGATAAAGCTGCTTTACCAAGTGAACTGGAAAGAGTCTGAAGGACGTTAAACAGAAATACTCTTTTTACTCAACACATTTCCATATTAAACATACACTCTCAAATGTATAAATCCATTCCTTTGACTTTTTAAGGTAACTTAGCATTATCCGTGCAATGAAAATAGTATCTTCTGGGTTTGCTTTTAAAAGGAGTGACATTGTTGCTGAAGTTTCTGTTCATGATGAAGACCATGTGGATTGCCCAGTGGTTGGCTGCCAGCAGCACACCTTATTCTACAAGTGTTCTGACAAAGTAGCTTTTCATAAGACTGTGTCACCTCAGATTTGGCACAAATCCAGTTTCTAGAAACAAATGTTTGACAAAGCTAAGTATTTAAGTAAAACTGTAGAAGTACTCCATTAACAGTTCCTTCTCATTGTGCCTGAAACCAATTAAAATAATGAAGTGAGCTGTCATCTTTATTTCCAACATTTAACAAGAGTATTAAAATAAGTAGTTAAGCTACTGATACTTGATTATTTGATTCTTAGACTTTGTTAAGATAAACTGACAATTTTTCTAAACCTCTTTCAGAGCTTTAGAAGTCCTGTTGCTCAAAAGCTTACCTTTGTTAAGGTGAAATAGATGAGACGGGAGAGAGTTTACATCGAATACTGCTTCCATTTTTGTGTTCCATGCCACAGCTTGTAACACTTAGCTGTACTTATGTGGCTTAAGGGATAACTTGTTGTCCACATGCAGTAGAGATATGGGACAAGGTCGATTATTTTTCTCTCATGTCAAAGTGGATGCTGTTGTTGAGCAGAACCTCAAGGATCATATTCTGAGGGAAACTGTATAGTAATCCCAGTGCAACGGTTACTGTATTCCAGAGCTTCTAACCAAGCTTTCTCCATTTTCTCTCTCCTAGATTTCACATGCACTTTAGGTGAAGAGTCAAGATGAGTGTGCTCTTACATATGTAAATTTTGTATAGTAAAAGGTGCTAGGGAGGTAACTTAGTTTTCTTAAAGCTACATACTGTACATATTGAGAGACAACAAAACAGTCTTTCAAGTTACTGATAAATCTACTTGTCAGAATAGCCAATTTTAAAATTGCATTTGCATTCCAAGAGAAGCTGTACACTTACAGTTGTATAAAACTTGCTTGCATTTATCAAACAGGAACTTGTCATCATATTTAAACATCAGAAACTCAGGACTTTGATATGTTTATCTACAAACTCCACTTAATGCTCCTCAAAACTTGTAAGTTACAAGTCCGTTACAGATTGAATTTTAGTCAACCTATTACAATAGCATGTGTGCTTTGTGGTCAAAGTGGTGTAAATGTACATTCCATTCACAACTTACAGTCAATATCAAGTATATGAATGCTTTATTTATAAAAAAAGTCCATTTGAGACTACTTGCCAGTTTAGTGATTCTAAATTCTTGTTTTGCACTTTGACTGTGCTTGCATTGCCATGTATAAGTAAAAACAAATGGAAGGAAATAGTAGTAGTAGTAGATTTTCTGTTACCTTACTGTAAATAACTGAAATGCATAGAACAAAAGCCAGCAGCTGTGAAGATTGTGCAGCTTTTTTCCTTATACACTAAACCTGAATTATTAACAATTAACATGGAATTGCACTTTGATCAATGAAGCAATGAGAATGGCTGTGGGTCATGTCTGCAAACTTTCTGTGCTCATTTTCTGTAAGCTTCCTGATTTTGTCCTCTATTCAGGGAAATACAACAAGGCATTTAGCAAATAAAAGTCTGTTTCTGCAACAATTAAAATAAACAAGATAAAGTTGAATATATTTTCACATATTTTGAAAATACCCTGGAAGAGCAGCTAAGATTCAATCTTGTACAGCTAAGATAACTGCTTGCTTGTGGTCTAAACTTTGGATTCTAATAGAATTTGTGTGTTGGGTGATAGAGATCACTAACAAACTCTCATTTAAAAAGAAAATTCCCTAACAAACACCAGCAGCTGGCCCCCAGGCTACTGTGCTACTAGGTTGCATACTTAATACTCAATTTTGAGTTATGACCATAGATTTGTAGTCTTAAATGCTAACTTAATGTTAGCAGTGTTTCTCTGTGGTGTCTTCTCGTTCTTACAACAATCTGAATGACTTAAAAGGGACCTGCTTGGACGAATGTCTTACAGAACAAGTATGTGAAGCTTCATGTATGCTGAAAACTTCCTGCTTCAAAGAAGTCAGTTGATATCTAGAGAATTCCATAGCTCTCAAAGTACCTTCAGGTTCTCTGTTTGCCCAAAGCCCCTTACAGTTTTCTCTCTCTTCTTGTAAATCTGGTTTGGTGGTTTTTTTTGGTGGTAGTCCCTTCTTACTTCTTTTAGGACTTCCTCTCTGCTGCATGAAAGACTAATAGCAGAAACGGACAAGGATACTGCTAAAACTGACAAAGCTACTGAACAAAAAAATCACTCAAATCTGTATTAATCTTCAAACTGCTTCATGCTAGGAAAAAAAGACAGAATTAAAGTACTAAGTAAGTGCTGTTTAAAAGTCATGTTAGCAAACACTGATACTGAAATTTATCTTGTCATGGCTAATTTAAATGAAGAGCACTCACCTTTATTCCTTCTCCAGGCTCAGCTGTGTTTCATGTACTCACAGGAAGGAACTGAAAACAAGTACCCCCCCCAAATACTGCTTATTTTTTAAGTGTGGATTCTAATCATTTAAAGATAAAAGTAAATAGATTGAGTAATATCAGAATTAACAAGGCAGGGCTACTGTTGGTATTCAGATTAAACACAACTGCCTCTAAAGTAGCTTATATATGTTTTTGGAAATATGTTTTTGTTACAGTAGCAATCTGTTATTTTGTTGTAACTGATCTCTATGGCAACTTGAAAAAGTTTTGTTTTAATGCTGTTTGAGAAGATTGAAAAAATGTACAGATTGTAAAGATTTTATATAAATTGTAAGATTTCAGTTTAATATTTATAATAGAAAAATACTAAAATTGCTCTTCTTGCCTCTGAGTTTGTATCTCAAAGAAATCTATACAAGCTCTATTCATCCTTGAGTTTGTCACTTGAGACACTTCTGCTGGATTAACCTAGTACCAGAGACACTAGTCTAACTTCACCTTCTCTGAGCCTTGGAGCATTGCTTGAGAAAACTTAGGGAGCTAGGTATTTGCAGATTCTTCTTTCGCTATTTTAGTAGTTGACACAGTACAGACACTGTTTTGCTACTCGCTATTCCAGGTATTCCAAAGCACAATTCTTCATTAGGAATGCTAATTCTGAAAAGATTTCACAGCATGATAGCCAAGTTTAAACAAGGCTTCTGTACCGTCTGCTACTGCTGGCTATTACACGGGCAGCACTGTGGCACCCTAAAGACTCGCTATTTTTTACCTTGCAGTAAACCTCAAAATACCTTCTCTCAAATATGTTTTTATATAGGGTAATGAACATTCATTCAGTTATCTTCAACCATCTGAGGGAAGACAACAAGGAAAACACAATTCCTATTTATATGGGCAAATCTGCTCTACAGTTTTGCACATACAGAACAACTTGTGTTTTACTTCCTAATTATAGAAATTAAAAAAGAAAACTTCAGAAGTAATTGGAGGATATTTCCTAAGTTTACATAAAGCCAGAAGTAATGATTATATAGACCTATGTAATTTTTTCTTTTACTAAGATAAAATTTAACTGAGATTCCTTAGTAATCCCAGAGAATGTAATAGGGATATATGTGCAACATGCCCTGTCTGTTGAAGTTTTCCTATATAGTTATTTACAGCTGTCTCCACTTGGGTCAAAATATATCTGTTATTTTTCATCATCATAAAAATTAAGTTTAGCAGGAATTCTTCTTTACAAACACAGGAGGAACATACGATAGTGAATCCAAATCACACTACACAAGTGATGCAAGTAACTTCAAATACAGTACTTTATTCCTCAAGTGTTTACAGCTATTAACAAAAGTGTCTCTTTCAAATCCTGAAAAAAACCCACCAACCTATTTTTCAATTCTTGATTAAACAAAATAATATTCAGGTAGATAGTCACTAAATGTGAATAAACACAAAAATGCTCACAAACATACAAAATTTGAGAAGACGTTTAAATCAATTATTTTCATGGTATTATTGCATCTTTTGATAAATTAAAGGCATACATTATGACAACAGGACAGAAAAGGATACCTCTATGAAATGTGGTGGTGCTTACTTTAGTTTTCCACTACTGGCTTCACATTTTGGAATCACTTAAGAAAAACTGAAATGGCCAGATTAAAAACCAAAATCTCCAACCTATTTAAATTTCCATCTTTTACGTGGTCTACATAAATATAACTGAAATATGATATTGAAATAATATAACTGTTAGAATTACATGTGGGCACATAGCTGGTTCACTTGATGGTTTACTTCATTCAGAACTGTCCTGCCTGCTACAAACAGGATAAACCAGTGAGTGTAAAAGCAACGAGGCACAGGCACAGCCACAGCCACAGTTACAGCAGTTCAACTAAATCAGGGCAACTAAACCAGTACAACTTCACATCTTAAGACTGATGAAATCTTTATGCATAGATAAGCCATTGGATTTGCCTAGCATATCTCCCCGGTGAAGCTAAATGCTTGACTGCTGTTCAGAAATTACTTGTAGCAAAAAATAACATTGGGATGAGCAGACAGAATTTTGTTTTAGGGCTTTGGTTATTAAAAACTACTCTCTCCACTCCTTTGCTCGCCTTGGACGTGAAGGGTTGGCCAGCAGTGTCACTTGGTATGTCATCAATTTGGGAGCTATTCCAGAGCATTGGGCAAAAACCAAGCTCAAAAGTGAGAAAACCAGTACCATGCTCGCATGTGACCCGTGAGGGTCTCTCCATAATGACCCCAGAGGCTGACAGTGGCTTGGGCCAGAAAGGACCATAGAAAAAAAACTGGTAAAGGAACTATACTGCTAGCAGTTGCGTGAAGTTAAGCCATTATTTCAAGAGTTCACATCCAAGCTAACGTGTTCAAGCAAGGAAAACTCCTGCCCTTTTTTGCCAGGCACCTGCTAAAGTATGGGTAAGGCTGTATCTGACATTACAAGCAGCATTCTCAAGCAGACTGTGATCAGAGAGGAAATAACAGGAGAGAAACTTTTGAAGCTTATCTGAATTGAAATTTCAAATGAAAATGGTGATGGCTAATGAAGCACTCTGACACAGGCTTTTGAAAGAGATAGTAATTTGATTTTGAACAGAGCTTTACATTCATGCATAAAGCTGCCTATGAAACAGCATACGATGTACATGTTCCTGAAGGTAAAATAACACCTTTAAAGCATATCGAATATGGACACCAATAGGAAATTTGTCGAGAAAGAACTCGTAACTGTGTAACATAAAACCAAAATAAAAACCTGAAGTTCAACCTGCAGTTAAGCCTACAGCTACATACTCGAGTGCTTCAAGGATTCTGTGCTATGCAATCAACAGCCACCCCCAGGTTTATCAGATGCCTTCCCAAGTCTCTCTGTAGTAACCTGATCCTGATAAACAGCTACGAGTATATACTTTGGCATCATCCCCCTGCTCCGCTGCTGTACTCAGGAGTGGCCTCACAGCAGGAGAGGAGATCTAAAAGACACTGCACAACAGAAACTGTTTTAACGGACAGCTCTAAACTGAATTCTTGTCTACATGTATTTACAGCCATAATTGTATGAAAGCTAACTCCTCCTTCTAGAGTAACACTGCCCATGAAGGAGAAGGCACCCATACCATATCAAGACAGTTTCTTTTAGGTTGTTGGACCAATTGGTTGGCAAAGTAAGACAGCGAGCAGGCGGGGGGCGGGGGGGGGGAAGAATGGGATAGAAGGGGGGCGGGGGGGGGGGGGGGGGGGGGGGGGGGAAGAATGGTATGTTCTTTCTCAAGAAGCTCAGCTTATTCAACCTTTGTGTCTCAAGGCTGATTCAGAAGGAATATGTAACTGAACTCTTACCAGACACGATGGCTGCAGAAGTTTCCTGCCCAATCTGAAAGTATTCTTAAGAAAACACCAATAAAATGGAAAACAGGTAAACTATCAAAACTCACCATGATTCTGAGTTTACAGCACACGCTCTGACCTTCAAATAGTCTCCGAACTATTTATGAAAACACAGAACAACCTGATTTTATTAGTTTCTGTGGAGTATTAATTCAGAACGTTACTGTTACGTGAAGTTCTGGAAGAATAAGAAACCTAATTGAATAATTTTGATGAAAGCCTTAAGGATTTTAACTTTTGACATTAAAATTTGCTTACATGTCCCATGTGAAAACTAGATGAAGAAAAAAAAGCCTGAAAGCACTATTCTACAGTCTTTTAGAAGTGTTTCCATCCGGTTCTTAGGCCTATTTTGTTTTTTCTACACAGCATTTTGGAGCAGTGGAGTGGACATGCAACATGCAATAATTAGAGGCCTGAACATGAAATAGTATTTGTTTGTTTGTTTGTTTGAAAGGGTTTTATTCAGTTTTCTGACGCTTGTTTTAAATAAAATGACATATTAAAAAACACCATATGAGCAGTACGAAAAACAAGGACTTCAGTCATCACGTTTTAGTATAAAAGTTCTGTTCAGTTAACTAAAAGAATTCAATGACAACATCAGTTGGTCTAATGCAATGATTCATGTGGTCATACTTAATTCTAACCTAAACCCAAGTTAACACATCTAAATTCCTGATTCCAGTAAACACCACCACTATATTTTGTCAGTTAATCTGTTAATATTTACAGTATTTTAGTATCTTCGGTATCCCCCCCCTCCTCTTCCACCATATGGATCACCATAGCCTCCCCTGCCACCATAACCTCCCCTGCCACCATAATCTCCCCTGCCACCTTGGAAGCCACCTCCACCTCTTCCACCACCTCTGAAACCTCCACCTCCAAAAGCACCACCTCCTCCTCCTCCTCTACCCCCTCCACCTCCCCAGTTGCCCCTTCCACCACCACCCCCACCTCCCCAGCCACCTCTTCCACCACCTTCTTGTCTTTTTTGCCAAGGAGGCATTTCAGGAGGAGGTGGTTCAATCTCTGTTGGCCTGCCTCCACGGTCAGGTACTCTCCCCATCAGAACCTATGTGGAAAAACAGGTCATTTTTAGTTTAAAAACATAGTAATAACTTGAAGGGACACAGGGTTCTTCTATGGACAAATACATGCTGCCTGCTCTTTACAGGAAATATGGTCCCCTCAGTGTAGAGCTTGACAGCAGAATCCCTATTTCCTATCGTCGTAACTTGCTACAACACAATAGAACTCTGAAAGTGATCCCATTTTCCACCTGTAAAATTGAAGTAACTGCAACTAGCTAACTCATATTACTTTTGTGAAATCTTTATGAAGAAAACTACATGTATGTGAAGTATTAGTATTGCAACAAGCAATATACATAATTCATATATAAAATACATAAATATATATTCATATAGAAAAGACTCCTTATGATGCAGCTCTACTACTTAAATTTCAAAGTTCAAGTTCAAACCTAATCAGCTGGCAAAAAAACAACTGGTAAACTGATGTGCAACTCCAAAAGGAACACCAGTTTGCCTGAGATTAGAAACTACTGATGCTCAGTAGAGAGCTAGAATGGACAAAATATATAACATGCTGCAGTAACACTTCCAAAAAAAAAAGAGGAAAAAAGGGATCTTGACTTTGGTGGATGTTACTCAGTGTACAAAAAGGGAGACTGTACTGGACAAAGTTACACAAAACATTAAATCAAAGAACAATGAGGTATCCAAGTAGGTCTTCTGTTGTTGTTCTCCTATTTCCTAAACTCTCTGTGATAAGTGTTAACATACCTTGGGCAGTCACAGGCACTCCAATTAAAGTCCTCTCAGGAAAAAACAAAAACAAACCCAAAAACTTTCTCTGAGATCCTGCACTAATTAAGAAATCTCAGAATCTCTGGGATCAAAACATATTAAAGGGTATCTAAGTGAGGCAGAAAACTTTAGAAAAATCTGTAAAAAAAGGATTAATAAGAACAGGCTTAGTCCCCATTTGAATGGTGAAACTAATATCATTACTTGCAAGTGTCAGCTTTTATCATACACAAGAAAGTAGTACGATGTTGATTTATTACTGTAGCCAAACCAAATAATTTTACTTCGCAGCACTTCCACAGAAACTTCTGTGATTTATAATACACTGATAAACTAAAGACGTTGGTTTTCAAAGCCAACAACATAATCCTGGCAACAGGTAGCCCAGGAACTGATACCAGAAAGACTTATACATCTCCTTAACTTGAGGTGTGCAGTTCCACTGAACGCAAAAGGTCATTTACGCGTGCATGCACATGCAGTTCCCACCTCTGTTCCCTCATCTAGACTACTGTTTCATCCTGTCGCATGACTGACTGTGTAATAAAGATTAAAAAAAGAAGTTGCTGCAATGTTCACTGGAATGCTGCAAATCTTCCTTTCTTAAAGCACCAGATATCTTGCAAAAGGAAATGAAAATATTAAGCAAAGAGTATAATTCCAGAATTACTTTTGATAGGTCTGTAAACTCCCATGTCTTTTTATCACATCCCAGAAAGAAAAAGTATACCTTGTTGATCGCACAGACTGTATTTTCCCGTGTTGATCCACTACTTGTTCTTATGATCTTCGATAAATCTTCTCGAGCAGCAAGAAGGTGAGCTAATGTAATAGTTGACTTTGGAGATAATGCATAGCGCTTGGGCTGATAGATTCGTGCTATGTCATCTGTTTTTACCTAAATGATAAATTAAAACAGACTTACTTGCTAGGCATGAAACACACAAACACACCATAAACTATGTATTGGCCTCAGTTAAGTTTCAAATTGAGCACATGGTGTAATGTCTGAAAATCTAGGTTTTCTTACAAAATATAGAGCCAGTTGTTACCAATTCTCTGCATATCAATGGAGCTATTGTACAAAAAATGCTGCTGATTATGTTTAATTGATGTTGAAACTTAGCACTATTACAAAAGAAACTCTCCTATGCACTGGCATCAAACAGATTCTTTGACATTTTCCAACATATCTAAAGATTAAAATTTAAGAGTCCAAACTGCTCTCTCCAGAGCTTTTGTAGCCATATTTAACAGATCACTTCTAAATGTGATGAAAACAGAGCAGCTTCAAAGTAAGGTCAGTTTGGAAAAAACATTTAAAATATATCAATGCAACAAAACACTTGTATAAGCCATGAAAAAGTGAGACTGAGAAGGGGAGAAAATAAGATTTTTTCCAAACACACTTTGATGTTTATTTGTTTAACAAACAATAAAAATAAATAGACTTTCTAGGAACTTCTAGAATATACACTTGTTGGGAACTTCTAGAATGATCTTCAAAGTAAAAAACCAATTTGATCTTGGATGGATCAGACAACAGGTGCTGTTCCTTTACATGGCTGTTTTGCTAGGCAATTACTACACTATTTATGGATCCATTTCAGTCTGCAAACTTACCCCTCTTGGAGACTCAACAAGTTTAAAAAAACCAACACAAAAATGTCACATCATCAAAAGCAGAGGAAGGTATAAATAGCTATTTAATAGTGGGGGAAAAAAGGCAAGCTAACAAATAAATTAAAAAAAGGACAATAATTTGCCTCTTGACTTAAAAAAAAAAAATCTAAATTATATCAATACCGAAGTATTTTCAATCTCCAAAACCTTTTTGGAGAAGCTATAAACACACATTTCTACAGGAGAAATAAGGAAAAAAAGATTAAAAATCATATGTAATTTTGAATTAATATGTAACCTGGTTATTTCTGTAACTGCATGCTATTTCACATCAGTTGTCTTTATAAGACAGGAAAATGAATCATCTTACTACTTTATCATTATTAAAAATCTTTTTAAACTATTGTTCTCTTGTGAAAGGGTATTTATTGTTTTTTACATTGTTTGAATGGAATAATATCAAGTGACTTAAAATTTTAGTCTAAGTTAGTCATCAGTTAAAATTAACTACATTTTAGCAGTATACTTTAAATGTGAAAATATACAGTTGTATTGGAATAGCTATAAGGAAGTTGTATACATAGGGACACCTCTTGGCTTCTGTGAGCTAAATGCCCTCCTTTTCCTTTCTTGCAGCATAAGAGCATTCAGAACCCCTGCTAAAATTAAACAGTGAGCCATTCCAAAGCAGCATAGCAGCATCTAGACTCACGTCTTCCAGTGATACTTAGCAAGCTTCATGAAACCTATTCTATCTGCATGTGTCAACAACAAATTGTGACACTAGAAAGACCTGTAACAATCCATAATTTCAGCAAGCTTTCCAAGTTTTAAGACTTATCCATCTTAAGTTTTCTACAGGAACTTCTGGAAGGAAAGTCGATCTTGCAGCTCATAAGCAAAAACATCCGCCTCCAGCTTCCCACATACATATTCATCAAATTACAAACTTTTTGTATCTGATCTCCCTATCCTCTTGTATAGAAACAATATATATTTCTATCTCAGAAATATCAGACTGGTTAAATCATGAGTATTTTTTTAATATACAGAGCGCTAGGAAATAGTAAAAATGAAATTATCACAATTAAAATGATACCAGCAGAGAAAATCCAGAGGAGCCGTTTGGAATTTTTAGCCACCTGAAGGATTACAAGTAATTGTGTCCTCTTCTCATACAAGCTGCTATTCAAATAACCTGTTCAACTGACCATCTGTTTGTTCAGTAGCTTTGAATCCAAGATAGGCAGCAGTCACTGTAATCTCACTGACTTTATGGGCAGCCACTCTTTGCACCCAACCTATGTTAAGGCCCAGTGTTTTTCTTCATCTTGCATCTGCATAAGAAATGCTGAGCCTCCCTCCTAGTTTACTTGATTGGAGGCGGGTGGATATAGTAAAGAAAAAGGGGAGATGTGAACTTATTAAAGTGAGAAACCCCAACAGAGCACACTAGAATTAGTAATTGTGAAGCTATAAACAGTCACAAAGGATGGACTATGCTATCTGGTCCAATCCTTCCCCTTTCTGAATATCTAGGACTTGGATGTTACAGCCCAGGATGAGAAACTGTCTAGAAAGAAAACAACAGTAATGTAAGTGTATTTACATGGTATGTGTATTTGGTAGGAAGACCTGGGGAATTGTTGCAGACTCCTTCCTACAGGAAGCAAAAACCCCAGCAAGCTTACCTTTGCTCTATCTGACCAGCCGAAAGACTGTACTGTCACATCTAGCCTCTTCATTAACATACGTCGGCGGCATTCGTACTCACTGCGAAGAGCATCATTGATTTTTTCCAATCTTTCCTGCAGTGTTACAATAAAAAAATCCAAACATTCAAGTCTATAAATTTATAGAAGTTCAATTTAAAGTTAACCCCATTCAGCAACTAAGTTGTCTATCCCCAGGTGACCACTATAAAATTAGGAGTGCATCTGTGTAGTGTTACAGTAGTACGTATACACAAAATATTTTGAAAGTTAATAAATGGGTGAATCAATACAAAGTCTGTTTTATAACATTAATTCCGGAAGTATCTGATTAGCATTGTTAATATTTAGCAATTGAATTTTAGTATTAACATTTAACAGTGACTGTAAAATGGACAAAGTTAGATGAAGCCATGTGCATTGATTTTGACCGTCCTGTTAAATACAGAAAAGAAATGGAGACTTTTTTTTACCACTTGGTCAGAATTCAGAGGTTTTGTTAGCAGTGATTTCCCCACATGGTTATTTTGAACTTTTGAGAGAATGTCCTTTATCTGAAACAAAACACATACTTCTTCTCAGAATACAATCAATATTTACATTTATTTCAGAACAATTTGAAGTAATCACAATTTGCTACTCGTAAAATCAAATATAGCACATTTGTTTTAGCAGACGCATAAAGAGAGATACGCATCTTATGACTTATCATTCATTACAAAAACATTTCCTGAATACTTCCACTACATGACCAGCCTCTGTACAAAAATATTTTGTGGCACACCACTTCTCCTCCCAATTATAATAGAACAATATCTATATGGCAAATTTATCAAGTGCATGTAGGCAGTAGGACTAATTAAACTACTCATTTTACTTATTACTAAGTGTTGTAACCACAACTAAGGAAGTGTAACAATTGGAAGCTAAGGAGTTCTGTTGCCAAATGCTAGACTTGGCTACAAAAATCTGGTGATTGATGCTAGTAAGAAAGGCAGGAGGTATGATAGGTATGCAGTCATTCTCTCTCACTAATTTTCTTCTAATTCTATAATTGATTCCATTTGACATTATGTTTAAGACTTTTGCATTCACTCCAAATCAGCCTTGCTTATACTTTTTCCATTAGTTTTTTGCCCTCAATGATCAGAGATGAAGTATGCTCCCTCTGCCTTCCAAACTCTTGCATTCTCTTCTCTCATTACAAGAAACCTCTACCTCCTCTTCTTTGGCACTGCTCTTCTAAAACCGTTATCATGAATGCTCACACCACTCGTACATAACTTTTCAGCCAACTGACTTTTCAGCTGGAGTAGACTACATGCGTTCCTGCAAATTCCACACACGATCTTATGGGGAGAACTACATCTTCATTTGCTTTTGTAAATAATTATGGAGAACCAAGTCAAACAAGACTAAAACTAGAGTTAATTTTCTTTTACATGTCATAAGGAAGGATTAAGGTAGTGCATAATCTACAGTAAAACCTATAGCTGAGGACAGCCATTAGATATATTTGCAAGTATTTATAAGACTTCGTGTAGGCACACAGGCATTTACATTATATTTATCCTACAGGTATGGTTCAAAGCTGACTCCTCCAGTATTATCTTAGTTCATCTTGTCAGAGTTTTAAGCTCTACATATTACAGAAGTATCATCTCCAGGGATCACTATGAAAAAAAACCCTCTAGGAGACAGAAATAAAATTCTAGAGCACCTAGTTATTTGATTAAAGAAAGCTACTTGAAAAGAAGTACTTGATAAATCAACTCTCATATTCAGGGATTTTGCAATTATCTCATTTTCCTTTTTTTTTTGCATATACCAAGGAAAGAATCTTATCTCAAATTTAGTGTGAAAATCAAGGTGCATATTTTGTTCTTTTTACATCACTTTTGGGCAGCACTGTGGCAAGTTAAAAACACAATGCCTCCAGAAAAAGTCTGAAGTAAAAAATATTGTGCAGTGAGCAAATTATGGGGAAAACAGTGTTTTGACTCCAGCAGAAAAGACAGGCTAGCAGTATCTGAAAAGTGGCAATCTAGTTACTGTAATATTCCCTGCTATTATACTCCACCCTTATCAAAAAAGAGGTTACAATAAGGGGTGAAGTTCAGTTCCATGTATCCTACTGATCGCTACACTCCTCTGCTAATTCTTGTTTCTTTGCAACCTTTACTTTGTTTACAAAAAACCCTCCAGGGTTGTCTGATTTGTCTGTCTTCCAAATGTAGCCAACTTGTTTTGATTTTAGTGAAGCATGCACATGATGCTTCCCAATCTACTTCAAAATTCAAATGTACCTAAGCACAAACTATGCTTGAATATAAACAGAAGTCTGAAGAATCAAAAACTGAAGTTAATGATCAACAACATAGAATCAGCATGACAGAAAGAGATGAAGAAATCAGTAATTCGTATAGAAGGAGGAATAAACAGCAGATTAATTAAAAATTCTATTAGGCAAGAGGTGTCTATCCATATACCATTAAGGTCAGAAATAAAACCTCAAAGGTTCTAATGAGTTGAAAGGACGAGAGTCTATCAAAATGAGACTGGCTACTGGAAAAAAACAACAGAACAAAACCAAAACAAATCCTCAATGTAATTTACAGCTATAGAGTGAAAGAACATCTGAAAGCCAGTGATGCTGAATACTATCTAAAGATTAGAATTATTGCAAGTTTGCAGCTGTGAGGGCAGTTAAGAGCCAAATACAACACTGGGCTCCACATACAATAGCCATACATTCTGCCAACAGAAGTCGATCACATTAAATTACCTAACCCAGCACTGCATACTCCTGATCTCCATAAATTGAAAAATGAAAGGAAGTTTAGAAAGAACAATTAAAGAAGAGAATCAGTGAAAGTCAGAACTAGAAGAAACAAGAGCAACTAAATGAAACAATCCTTTATTGACTGGGAAACTACTTCGAAATTTCTGCAACCTTTTCTTTCGAAGTTAAAGAGAATACCTACGTAATTTTATCCAGTGACACGTTTATTAATCAGGTAACATTTAAGGAGGAATATTTTCACTGATGAACTGGTCTATGTTTATGTTTGTGACACACTGTAAAGTCATACCCAGATTACTGAATCTCCACTTTACTCCCTTACTCCCATCAGCAGGACTCTGACAGCATATCCTACAACTACACTGGTGAAACAAGCTGAGCTGCCTTGCAGTTGCAGAATACATCGTCCAGCCTTGACTGATGACAGGGCTATGAGCACAACAGCTTTGACATACACCTGTCTGCCAGAAGACAAGAATGCAACTGATGTGAGAATCTACGCTATACGCTGCATTCCTAAACACGACAGTTGCCCTAGATTCAGAAGGATAAGCAGGAGTTTAA
Organism: Phaethon lepturus; assembly: GCF_000687285.1. NCBI lineage: Eukaryota > Metazoa > Chordata > Aves > Phaethontiformes > Phaethontidae > Phaethon > Phaethon lepturus. The sequence continues at coordinate 6,710 of NW_010531092.1, read as the reverse complement.
AAAAAAAACAAAACACTACCAAAACCCAGAAAGAAGTCTGCATGTGTAAGCAGGAACAGTAAAAAAAGCAGTGCCCAGATAAGAGCAGTGAAATCATACTCATAAACAAATTGTAACAGCCAAAACACGCTAACATTCTAACATACTCAGCTGTAAAAAGCAAATCAATTAATTAAAAGCTAGATGAAGACGAATATATTTGACTATTTAACACACTGTGTAATCAATGACCTTGGTAACATTAAATATTTTTGGAATTGCTCTGGAAGCTAGTTTAAAAACAAATCAGTGATTGTATTTGTCTGAGACAAAAATATTGACTTCAAAATCTGCTGTATAAAAATATACAGTTTTTCTGTTGTTACTAAGTAAAGGATATCTCTATGTATTTAACGTGACATTTCTCAACTGTAGATTTGTGTCTATACTCCTTTAAAAAAATTTTAGCTCATATTTCACTACCACGTTCCATGTATTTATTAATTACTTTTACCCTCTGTCAATATAGAGCAATAATTTTTATGTTTAACACCATTTGCACAGATAAACATCATATATGCATGCACCTCCAGGGTTTCTAAGATTTTGAAAAAAACTGACCTGGAGAGAGGTATCATTTTATTAATTTAAGTTAAACTATCAACACTTTAAGGAAGGAACATTGTCGTAATTAGTCATAAGGTGTACTGTATAAGTGCAGAAAGATCACCTAAAATCCTAAGCACAAAATATTTTTCACTCATCCTCTGCCTCTCTTCCATTTATTGGTAGATCATTTTAATTTCAATATTAATCTAACATTAAAGACATTTTTGTTTGACCTTTATGTCTGCTGAACAGCACAACTCTTTTGTCTTGTTCCTTGCAACTACATTGATACTTATTGTACAGGCACCATTATGTCTGTAAAATTATTAAACACTAGCAGTTAAAAGCAACACACTAACTTAAATATTAATAAATTCTAGGAAGTATTCCCAAATATTTTTAAAGACAGTCTTCTCATATTTCACTTGAATGTTATTTTAGCTTAGTTTTGATTTCATTTCTTTGGTAACCCTTTATAGTTTCTTTTCATTCTCTACTCTTAGGGGACTACTTTTCACATATTAGAAAACAAATAATGTGGGCAAAAAAATTTAGAAGTCTTTTGAATAATATCATATTAAGAAGTCTTTCAAATAAACAGTATTAGAATGTCACTTCGTAATTAGGTGCAAAATTCACACTATCTTGAGTAGAAAGAAGCCAGAGGTGACCATGAGTTACAAAGCACAACACCAGCAGAAACTTTGCTGAATATTTGATCAATGTTCATTTAGAATTTATTGGGTTTTTGGTACTAAATTTCAAAACGCTTCCCAGAGTTACCCCTTGTAAATGTAGTTTACAAGGGAACAGCACCTTAAAAAACAACTTAAAAATTACTATTATTTTTTCCAATGCTCTAGAATAGAACAAGATATTTAGTGGTAGGAGGCTGTAATACTGTCAACTGATCTCTCATATTTTCTTATGTATGTTGATAACCACTACCCCAGTTTATTACATGAGATGCAAGTTTAAAAGATACTTGCTATGATTGCCTACTCAAAGTCTGAGCTACTATAAAACTCATAGTTTGAATGAAGAAAGCAATCCTGATTTTATACTAGTCTTTTAAATAAACTGACAAATGATTAAAAACAATCAATGTTCTAACGTTCCATACCAAAATACAATGTGTGATCTGTCCCTTTGGTAGATTGCTGCTGCACAGCCAAACTATTCTCAGAACTATTCCCACAGCTACTGACAATGCTGAAGATGCTAGACAGAGACAAAGAGTAGACATGTTGAAATGCTGCAGATACATTTGCAAACTCAATAAAAATACTAGATTAGTATTTAAGTTTCTGTTACAAATTATATAATATAATGCTAAAAACCAACAGTGCAATTTTACACAGAACCCAGTTAAATCAGAAGCAACAAAATATTTGGAAAAAGAAATGGGTAATTTCAAGTGTATTTTTGTGAGAATATAAACAAAAGTAACAAATGGCACTCTGAAAAAATGTTTACAAAGGCAATGAATTCCAGTTGGTGGTATCACTGTTGTAACGCAGCTACATCTACAAATGTAGGTATCTAACTCCACTGTATCAAAATAACTCTGAACCTGTCCTATAATAAAGTAAGGGATGAAGGACAAGAAAACACATAGTAGAAATTCTACAAGATCTCCTGAGAGGTAGGAAAAAAATCCTTTGTTTGCAAGGGATGAAACACGCAGAGAACAAATTACACTATTAATTTGGAGTCACGGAAGATAAACGAACTAGTTATCTCACCTTGCTACACTCACTAAACTGAGTACAAGTGATATAACCACTGTGGAATTGACAGACCTGAAAACCATTGCAAAATAGCCCAGGCAGTATTATTAAAAAAAAAAAAAAAAAAAAAGAAAAGAAAGATTAAAAAAAGGTAAGATGCTTTAAAGATTCTGCTCATTTTAGTATTTATGAAACCATAACAGTTTACATAAACTGTAACAGTAACACCCTACACACCAATTTGAAGCCTGTGATCCTATCTGAAATCTTGGATTTTGCAGAAGATGTCAGATACCAGGAGTCTAATAATTCCAAGACAGCTTTTTAGATTCTCTACGTGTGCGTGAAGGAACTGGCCCACCAGGTCTGGTCTTGCTGTCCTGCAATTGCCGAACTAGAGTCCTACCCCTGTAACATAGGATGAAATTAAATCTGTATCCAAGAAGTGAAGCAAGGAAGTGAGGATGGCTGCAGCCTACACGGATATAAACCCAGCTAACACCCATAGAGGGAGATCAACAGTACCAGGCAAATTTCAAGCAATTAGTTACTAGCTGGAACTCTGACATTTTAACCCTCAGAAAACTGTGCTAGAACTGTTTCTTCATCCTTTCAAAAACGTTTAATGGAAAGACTGGATATAAAGATTTCATTAGAACTAAATAGATCAAGCACAGTTAATAGTGCAGGAATAGGTGTTTTTACCATCACCTGGATGCTGCCTTTTATAAATGAATCTATTAAAGTTTCATCTTGTCACCCTAAAGATGTACAGATGTAAGAAAAGCATGCAAGTAACAGGCCCTCTCCCCAAAACCTCTGAATGTTCAACTGTACACTGGCTGATGAGAAGACGAAGGGGGAGGAAGAAAAAAAAAAGAAGCATAATCATGTAAAATTATTAAACCCAAGGACTCAGCAGCAGAGGGAGATTCATTCCATGTATCTCCCATAATTCTTAAAGGGCAGCAGTCACCCACTCTCTCGCCAAATACTAAGGAGAAGTAAAGAGCAAAGCTTTTAGCTGCCTGACAGAGAAGAGAAATTTCCAGCGGAACAGCCTATTTACTTCTGCAGTGAGGAAGTCAGATTAAGGATCACATCAATGAAACAAGTGAGAAACTGGTGGGATACAAGTGAAAGAACAATCCTGTTGAATAAGGTTTAAGTTGGCTTATTCACTGGCTATTGGTAATTCTGGCATTTTCATCCTCTTCTCCAACTAAGGAAATGTCACTAATAAATCAATACTTGTAATTAAGAAATTCATAAACTAAAAAGCAAAAATTTAAGTCTTGGATATTAAATTTAAATACATTTAATACATCCCAGAAATGACTACAAGTACATAAATGCATAATCAGTTATTACCCAAAGCCTCCTGCCTGCTGCAGCACATTTGAATATGTAACAGGAAAACTATGTTACTTCAACTCACACCTTAAATTTGCAGGGCAAAGTATGTCTCATCAGGTACATCCCATCCTCAGGGAAATGCCAAAATACTGCACCTCATAACTAGAACAGTTTAACTTAAACACTAAGCTGGCTTTCAGAATAAAAATTCCTTTGCACTTGTCAGAGAGTGCTTTTATGAATTAGACTGTCGGGCCCTTAACTCCAAGATGAATGCTTACAGAGATAATGCTTACAGTTTAACAGCAGAGAGAACACATAAAAGCCCATACCTTTTGTTCCGCATTGGTTAACAAGGGAGGAATATCAGAAGATGAGGAGTTTGGCAAGCCCAGCGCATCACAAATAGCTTGCACCTCCTGATAAATTTCACTGTGCTTTTCCAAATGAGAGCCTTTAATTTTCTTGCTGTGCAGTATCTTTAAAGCCTGAAGTTCTGTACTTAGAAATACTAGAGAAAGAAGTGTCATAACAGCAGATTTAGACACACATGAATATTTCTGCATCCACATTCTCATACACAAATACAATATATACATTTATAATAAGACCATGATAAAAGGGAGATTCTTTCTCAGTTCTCTGCTGGACAGGTCAGTACCAGTTTCCCATTCTTCATCTGGACTAACTCTCACCTGACTTCCTACCTTCAGACTACAGATCGTATTTAACTGCTTAACTCACTTCTGCCACCAGACCCCTAGTTCCCTCACTAGTTTCTGATTATCACACTGGTTCCTGCTGCTACTCCTTTGTCCAAGTCCAGCTTAAACCTAGACTTTGCTTCTTTCAATCCCGCTTTCAGCACCTTCAAATCATGTAGCCTTTTCGTTTAAGCTGCCCAGAAACCTCTCAAACACAGGAAGCAAGGTCTCAGTTTCAGCTGAGCTGGGATTAAGAGAGAGATCAAGGAGGCCTCCGTAGGTTGAACCATACTTCACAAAGAAATTTTAGTTTCTACTGAAATAGTTTTCTAATAGCTTCCTATTTTCCACTTCTGCACAAGTGAACTGATGCATGCTCACCTGGGTTGTAATGATTGTACACATATACTTAAATACACATAAAGAATGTAATGTAAACTGTACAGTAACAATAGAGCATGCATGTAAAATACTGTATTATAAATGGGAAAAATGGTTATAACTTACAGAGGAGTTTAAGACAATCGTCTTTCTCTCTTAATCTGTCCTTGATGTCTCCAGATATAAGTGATGAATATGGACAAGCCATTTCTCTCAGAAAGCCACTAATCTCAAGTTGGAAGCTCTCTACATCTTTATCACCTGTGAGAAGAAATAAATGCAAAGTTAATTGCTTTTTACAGAAACATCAAACTGTAACCTAATTTTCTTAACTTATACATTTAAATTGCAGGTTTCAATAGCCCAGACAAAGATTTACCATCTACCACCTTAGTAACATTTTCTTTCTTCTTACAGAAGTCCTACATACAAGCAGACAAGCCTTTTAATAGCTACAGCAATATTGTAATCGTGCTTTGAACAACAAGCCGATGCTACAGCAGTCTTTGGAGATGCGAATACAAATGAACATCACTAGGGAGTGAACAGCATATGTGACAAAGCTGCCTATCAGAGTAATTAATTTTCTGATGAACAAGTTACAGGAGTCATAAGCCCATTATTTTCAAAGGTTGTTTTTAGTTTTACTACTTTTTTGTGAAAACATAAGCAATACAAAATCTCATCCAAGTTCCAGCACTCAACAGAAAGAATGAGGTAGTGCTAGCGAGCAACTCTCGTACCTACACACAGTGCTGAATGGAACACTGCATTGGGCCAACTACCTGTAAATACCAGGCACTAGAATTTAGGCCATCAAAATATGATTACATATAACAACCACTTGTAGGATGTATGAATGTACTTTTTATATTTATGTTGATCTAAAAAAAAAAAATCCAAAAGCATCTTTTTATTTTTCTTTTGAAAGAATCTTTACAAGACCAGACCTTAATCTAAAAGGCACATACATGCAACTATCAGCCTCAGTTTTGGCTACCTTTCAGCTATCTTGTAAACTTCAACACTGTAATTTCTCTATTAGCTGAACAATATGGATCTAAATTCACTGAACAAATATTAAATTCATATACCATCTGTTGAAGTGATGCTTTCTTCCATATTACAAAGTGACTTTATTTGGGAACCTAACCAAATGCAAAGCTCAAAAAATTCTGGTGAAGACAATCCATTTTCTGCTGCTTTGTTCAGGGCTTCCTCCTCCAACAGGGGACCCGTGTACCTGCACAGAGAGGCAAACGTTAGTGATAAGAAGCAAGTTTAACATAAAATATATGTATTTCAAAATCATTTTACTCTAAGCCGATCAGTAACTACACTGAAAGTAATTAATTTTTCTAAGTTACTTTTGTCAAGGAATAATTCAGACTTTTTATAAACACACAAAAAAATGAGTGGTAATTTATAAACAAAATGGTTTCTCAGAAAATAGGAGGAAGGCATTTCACATATCATGTGTATATGAAAACAGTTTCACGTTTCAGCACATGCTAAACTGACAAGAATTCTACTATTAATTCACGTCTTCAGTCAAACGAATTTCCTTCCAACATTACCAACTCACTGCCCTAGAGCACTGGCAACAAGATAAGTAAAAATTAAACTAAATTTTACATTGTTTCTTCTCTGTTGCAGCTGAAGCACCTTCGCGGGAAGCAGACAGGCAGGCACGAACCAGGCGGGCAGCCTGGCCGGGCGGAGACCCGGACGCCCCTTAGAGAAGCCGCCCAGCCAGCCCCCCAGCCGGCCCCAGCCCGCTAGCGGCCGCTCCAGTATGACTGACCATCACGCTTTTAAACTCTCTGCACCCCAAGAAACACCCATGCAGCCGCCCTCCCTTCGTCTTCCCCCCATTACAACCAGGGCAAGCCCAATGCAGACGCCGTGACCCGGCTCCCGGGCGAGGCGAGAGGCCCAGCCCTGCTCGCCG
>NW_010531091.1:869-11499 GCF_000687285.1 Phaethon lepturus | reverse complement strand
GGGGGCCGTCCCTCCCCTCGCCGGTGCCGCCAGGAGGCACCCGCGGAGGTCCGAGGCGGGGCCTCTGACCCCGCGCTAAGCGCGTGGGCGTCCGTCAGCGTGGCGCGTCATACTTTTAACCGCTGCGTTGTGCTGGTGGCTTAACGCGCGCCTTGCACACACGTGTATTTATCATCAAAACAAGCCAAGTTCAGTCTGTCGCCTACTGTCTTGTGTGCCGTTTCCCAGAGGTTGTATTCCAGTGCAAGATCTGCCATAACTCCGCAGGGCCTGGAACTTAACGCCCTGTTTTCTCTTAACACCTCCTTTATGTTTCTCAGCTAGAGGTCCTGGCTGCCTGGATTTTGTTTTCTCCTTTGATATTTCTGAGCCCCAGACTGGTGAGAGCAGAGCTGGCTGGGCGGTGGTAGCTCAAGATGCTCCCTGACCGCAGTTAGGCTGCCTCCACCGCCTGCGGCCTGTCCTCCTCTTCCTGCACTTGTGGGGCACGTGCAGCGCCCAGCCATGCACCTGAACCCGCAGCAACGGGCAGCGCAAAGAGCAGATGCCATCCACAGCACCGCACATGAAGCACGTGGGCTAAAGCTTCTTTAACGCTCTTGAGAAGCCTTGGACTTGCCGCCTGTATGCCGCATGGCGTGTGGGCACATAGTGCTGTCCACAAAATTCCAAGCAGTAAGAGTCTGTGGCTTTGCTGACTTTCATAATGAAATCCTGATGATCAGATGCATTTGGTTTGGGTTGGTTTGTTTTTTTTTCGTGAAGCTGTTGTACAACACAGCATTTGCTTAAAATCACATGTGCTTGTATCACTCATGATGGTTTATCAGAAGTTGAAATGGGCGTGGAGTTCTCATCAGGAGTTTTTAGATACAAGCCAGATAGCCAGGGCCTTGCCTATCTAACCAACCCACAGAAAGCTGAAGTCAACAGAAACAAAATTACAAATTCTGGTGTTTTTCCTGTAGTCATTTAGTTATCAGACATTCACTTTTTGTTCATTTTAATAATGGTTTGTCCACTGTATCCATTCTCCAGAACTTTTCTGTCACTTGGAGAGGTATTTTGATGTGCTGAACTGCAGGTTTCCCCTCTCCGCAGAAGATGAGAGAGGTCCTTTTCCTAGTGACAAGCAAACATTACAGAACTCTCGGTTACTTCAAGCAGAGTTCAGGCTCCCATGCCTTATATTTCTCACAAGCTATTTTTACTCTTTTCACGCACTCCAGCAAGTATTATAGTCATGGTTGGTTCTTTCTCTCCACCTCCAAACCCTTCCAAAGCCTTCTACCCAAAAACATGCGCTGAATTTTCAACTACCCTATGGATACATGCAGTTAGTATTTGTCAGCAGCTGAGGGGGCACATGCTCAGCAAAGGGGTCACATAATTCAGGGCTGTTTGCCAAGGGATTTCTAGGACTGGAAGCCCTTTGGAGCAGGCAGGGCGTTCCTGAGGATAGTGCCAACATGCTTTAGGAACAACCATTCTAGGCATCCATCAAACCCAACCACTTTTGCACTTCTGGAAAGAGCTGGCTCCCACTTTAAGTTTTGTGAGGAGGCAAAAAAACCCTCATCCATTCTTTCTTCCAAAGTACCGGGTTCCCTGAGACACTACTGTTCACTATATAGTTTCATATTTCTTCAACAAAAACACAGGGTCCTGCTCATCTCGCTGTACCTCTTGCACAGGCTCATCCTGTACACTGTATAGCTTTAGATACCTGTCTTGGTTTAGCCCACCTCCGGGCTTAAACGCTACCAATTGCTCTATCCCCTGAAAAACCCCTCTCGTCCGAGAAAGGGAAATTGGGGAAAGAAAGGAAACCTGTGGGTTGAAATAGAAACAGATTTAATAAGACAATAAAACTAATACTCATACTAAAGCAATATGAAGTACACAGAGTTATACTCAGCCCAGGTAACAGTTGTGAGCTGGGTGCTCCCAGCAGTGAACGCTGGTCGGCGAACGCTGCGAGCAGCGCAGCTCCGGCATAGGGACAGCTGGCCTTGGGAGCGGAACTGACGGGCGAGACCCTCCAGGGATGGCAGCCATTGAGGGAGAGAGCGAGCCGTTCCCAGCAGACTCTCCAGTTTATGGTGAGCGTGATGTTTATGGTATGGAATACTTCTATTGTCCATCCTGGGTCAGCTGCCTTGGCCTCCGTTCCTCCTAGCTTTAGCACCTGGCTGTCTGAGACTGCTGGAGGCCTTGATTGCTATGGAAACCTGCATACCATGGCTGGCCGTGCATGAAGAGAGTCTTATCAACCTTGTTCGCACAGTGACGGGTCCTGCAGTCTTCTCAGAAATGCAGCTTCCCTGAACAGAAAACTGATTTTATGATTCTATCCCAGCAAAACCAGGACAATAGCTGATCAATAGTTTTACACCCAAAGGTGAGTGCTTGCAGTAGTTTTAAAATTGGTAAACTGGAAAAATAAATGTTCCATGATATGATGTCTAAGTGTCTTGCACAATATTCTTCAGGAGGATTAAATCGACTGCATAGACCTCATCCATTTGCTCTGAGAAAGCAAGAGCAACGTTGCAGGTCATGGTTTTCTGAGGAGGAGTACTGCGGGGTGAGCCTTGCATTAGGTTTCATACATATTTGCTGACAGTGGCGAAAAGGTGAACGTAAGATGGGAACTCTTGGGCTCCATTTCAGTGCAGAAGAGGATTATTCTCCACAGAGCACAAATTCTTTCACCCCTCCTTCCCTAGCCATCACCTCCTTCCACTAATGCCCTCGCAGTCTGTCTTTGCCCCATCCCTGGGTGCTTGTTACAGCCCCACTTACCACATCCAGCCAGTTCTAGTCTTCACTCCTCAGCACCACCCCAAAAAGTACTACTTTGCCCCTCCAGGCTCAAAGTCAGTATTTGGAGTCCCATTCTCCTCACCTAATGGATCCTAATTCTCCTGTCCTGCTCCCTCCTCCTAGCTGTGTTCCCTGACTCCACTAGGCACCAGTCTCTCCCTCCCAGCTCTTTCAGTCTTTGCTGAAGAGAATCCCAGTTTGTTGCCCAGCCAGCCCAAGTCACCTCTCCACTTGTTTCCTGTCCCAGTCTCTCTAAAGCCTATTTTCTTTACATCTTTCAAAGTCTGCTCTTTTACTTTTCCTCCTTGCTCTTACCTCTCCTGTACTTTTTGTGCAGTCTCTACTCCATCTGCATCTGATGCACAGAATGCCCCACATGATGCAGCCTGTAATTTGAGAATTGAAAATAAGGGGCTGAGTTAATTTTCTGCCAAACTGCTGAAATGGCTCTGAAACGGGGTCAGATGAGAGCAGTCGGCACAGCGTGCTGCGGATGACATGCCGACGCGTGGCCAGGGTGACTGTGACATGAAGGGCAAAGCCAAAGTGGCCAGCACACTGACTAGTTCTAGTCTAGGACTGGCTTAGGCTGCTTTGGTGTTACAGATGAGGATGTCGGGTCTCAGAGCCGCAGCTGAGCCTGAGCTACTGGGCAGGGGAATGGTGGGGCTTGGCCACAGAGCAAATTGCACTGTGGCAGCTGCCTTCAAACAAACCGGCTGCTCGTTTGAAGGGCTGAAGAAGGAGCGGGGAGTGTGCAGGAAGGCAGGCATCTGAAAGTGAGACAAACTTAGCTCTGGCTCATCCAGGGAAAATTTACCACTCCTGGGGAGCGGCTGAATTACTTTTAGGGGCTATGTTATCTGCTCACAACTTGCTGTTTTCTTTTCCAACTGAGACATCTCAGATAATCAGAGGGTTGAATTACTCATGTGACTACAGCATTAATCGCTTGAAATTAACCTTTAGGGTAAACTTAAAATCCTCTTAGTCTGTGATGAGGACTTGTGAAGCATGCATCAGTAAGATACCAAATAATTTTTAAAAATTAAGCATTACAGGGTTTATGCCAGCTTGACAGTTCCAACTTGCATGTTTGAGAACTGATAATATGTATCATAATTAGTGCTAACATCAGTTAACATAATAAAAGGTATGTTATTTTGATATGTTCCACTTCACAATGTCATCTAATTTGCACTGTCCATGTACAACATAATTTTCTATTATTAGTATTATATGTCTATTTGTGCTAGATCCCAATTTTCCAATCTGATTTGGAGATCTTTCTGAACTAAATGTGTTAGACTTCAACAAATGCTGAACCTATAAAATACAGCACATTCAGCAGGTGTCTATCTTGGGATGCTAATATGACCCTTTGAGATGTGCAATCTCTATTTTTTCTTGCAAAAGTTTGAGGTGTTCATTACTGGATACAGCAGGCAAAAGGAGGAATGTGCTTCAATTTATTTCATATAGATGAGGAAAAAATCACTATGCAATCTTTCCTTACTCCTTTTTCTTCTTTTACAAAGGAAATGCATGGCCTGTTACCGATTTCCTCATCATCAATGTTTCCTAGATAATAAGCTATGGACTATGTCCTGTCAGTACAGGGACTCTCAGTGGCATTCATGTATGCCCCAGACTTTCACAAGGTGATCTAAAAATCACATCTACAGATGATTTACAGATGACAGAACCACAGAGTCACAGAAGGTTGAGGCACCTCCACACATCATCTAGTCCATCCCCTGCAGAGTCACCTGAAGCAGACTGCCCAGCTGGGTTCTGAATATCTCTAAGCATGGAGACTCCACAACTGCTCTGGGCAACCTATGCCAGTGCTCAGTCACTCTCACAGTGAAAAAGTGTTTTCCTGTGTTCAGAGTGAATTTCATCATTTTTAATTTGCGCCCATCGCCTCTTGTCCTGTTGCTGGACACCACTGAGCAGAGTTTGTCTCTTCAGGTACTTAGACACATCCTAAGATCCTCCTGAGCCTTCTCTTCTCCAGGCTGCACACTCCCAGCTCTCCCAGTCTTCCCTCATATGACAGATGCTCCAGTCCCTCAGTCATTTTCCTGGCCCTGCACTGGACTCACTCCAGTAGCTCCATATTTTCTTTGTACTGGGGAGTCCAGACCCAGACAGAGCACTCCAGATGTGGCCTCACCAGTGCTGCACCTCCCTCAACTTGCTGGCAGTGCTCTTCAGCACCTCAGAGAGCTCTTGGCCCTCTTTGCCATGAGGACTTATTGCTGCCTCATGCTCAGCTTGGTGTCTACCAGAACCCCCAGGTCCTTCTCAGCAAAGCTCCTTTCCAGCTGATTGACCCCCAGCATGTACTGGTGCCTGGGGTTACTACTCCCCAAGGGCAGGACTTTGTACTTCCCTTTGTTGAACTTTGTGAGATTTCTCCCAGCCCATTTCTCCAGCCTGTGTAGGTCCCTCTGGTTGGCAGCACAAACCCCTGGTTTATCAGCCACTCTTCCCAGTTTTGTATCACCTGTACAGTGTTCAGGTTGTTAATGAAGATGCTCAACGTTCCTCACCTGGGGTACAGCAGTAGCGACTGGCCTCCAGCTGGACTTTGTGCCACTGATCACAACCCTCAGGGCCTGGCTGTTCAGCTAGATACTCTCCTCAGATTCATCTTGGGCCTGGAAGACTGTTAAACTGCTTTTACAGCATGTCAGTCAGTAACAGTAGATCACAGAAAACATTCAAAGGACAAATCCAAAGAATACAGTAGGCAAACTATGTAAAAGGGGTGGGCATCTTGATATCACAGCAGTTAATCAAAGAAGAGGTGCTCCAAGGGGCTTGACTATCCTTTAAAGTAGGGAAACCACAGCACTATCAGAAAACTCTTCTTCCTCTGCAAGGACCACAGCACATGAAGAGGCTAGGCAGAGCACGCCTGCAAGTGCAGTTCCTTGAGGGGGACTTGCTGGCAGGGGAGAGCCTCTTTCCATATCTCCTGGCATGTGCCCCTGCTGCTGCTTCTCTTGTGTGGGTCTGGCAACCATGTTGTCTTCAATGAGCTAGTTCAGTCAGTAAAAATCAGTGCAGAAAAGAAAATGGGTATTTTTCAGCTGCATACGGTTTCACAAGACACATGATACCTCTCTGCTTCCAAAAGGATCTTCCTCAGTTCCACCATGATTTTCCCTCTCCCAGACAAAAACTTCTGCCACATGCTATGTTGTCTTTGGTATTTGTTGGACCTTTACCTGAGCTGATCAACTCACTAGAATAGCACAAAAATAGCTTATGCAAAAAGTTGGGTAATTTCCTACTGTTTTGATGAGTTAAACTGGGCAAAGGTCCCAAAAGTGCTAGGGCAAGGAGGGTGTAGTGAGACTAGCTGTGTGGAAGCAGCAAGCTGTTCAGTCAACTCAACCGCTCTGGTAAATCCCATCCTGACTGAGCTGCTGGGAGCACCACTGTTGAGGACATCCCGCAGAGGAAAAATTAAACTTCATTTGCAGCTGCAGTATGTTATCAAAGCAGAGAGGGGGTCTTGGCTGTGAGCAAAGTAAGGGAACAACTTCACATAAGCTGAAGACTAAGCAAGGTCACAAGATTTTTTTTTTCTCTGTTGCAATAAAAACAGTGCTATGACCCTGAAATCAGACCAGTTTAGGAAAGACAAAGGAAACGGTGTAAAGTATTTTTATTCATAAGCAACAGATACATGCTAAATGAGTCTTCTGTTCCTTTTATACAAAGCTCTTGCCTTCCTAGTCTTGTTCCTATTCTGTCTTCTCCTCAGTATGTGTTAATTTTTTGTTTGGAGAACTATTGGGTATTTACCCCAGAGATGGGATGGTACCTATCAAATTAAGCAATAATTTTCTTGCTCCTTATATTAGAAATCTTCCATTCACAGCTATTACACTGTCACGTTTTTTCTCCTACATTGGGAGAAGGCACCAGTCTTTCAACATTTTATGCCCATTAAGATTCATTGAATGTCACCAGCTGGAAGAAAATATTTACATTTAGTATCTTCATTGTGCCTTGGGTTATGATTATGAGGATGTTGTATTATAGTCAATCTAAATTATAAGTCTACAAAATGCAACATATATCCAAAACATGTTGTTCTGGTCTACTAGGCATCAGAAAGAAAAAAATTAATGATTTTTTTTAAAACAAGATCAAAAATGCTATGCTGATATTTTGATTGTGGTAAACAAATTGTAATGCAGCATTAGACCATTAAAAATACTGTTACTATATAGAGGAAATACAATCCAAGCAACATCATGGTTCTTTGGGAGAAGCGAGAATTGTGCATATATTTATTTGTAAGTAAACAAGAACAAACTTCGCAGCTGCTAATTCAATTCATATTCCTGGAATCAAGCTGTAAACAAATGCTTGTATTTTTGTTTTAGAGGGTGGATGAGGTTCAGTAGCTTTCCATTGGTCTAAAAGAAGGAACATCTGTTGTGGCCATAAAAAACTTGATGATCAAATTTACCACATCCCACATTAGCAACATTAGGCATTTAGGTTGAAATCCAGATCAGACTGAACCCAGTGAAAGTTTCGCTGTTAAATTCAGGGTGGCCTGGATTTCAAGCCAAAATCCAAAGCTCTAAAAACAATAGCACAGTGAGTATTAAAAACAAAAGTCGGCTGTTGCTGTGTGTAGGAGCTATACACTGACTTGCCTAAAATAACATTCCAGTCTGGTTTACAAATAGCTTTATATTAAGAAGTACGTATCAAGGACGCATGATACAGAGGATTCCCTGTCCTCTTGCCGCCTGGCTGAACACAGTGACTTAAGGGGTAGTGGGCAATGGCGACAGGCAGCAGGCACATCTCCTCTGTGACTGCCCCACCTTCCCAGGTGCCCTTGTGTAATGGGTACGAGGCTCTGCAAGTGGAACCGAGCAATAACCAGGAAGGTGGTTCATCTAGCTTGGAGGTGTTGCCGAGATTAAGTCGGCCTATGCCCTGCGTCAAAACTGCTTCCATAAAGAAAAAAAGATGGATCATTGTCATAGGAGACTGCCTTCTGAAGGGAACAGAAGGCTCAATATGCAAACGGGACCCACTTCTTAGGGAAGTCTGCTGCCTCCCTGGGGCCTGGGTTAAAGATGTGAAGAGAAAGCTTCCTACCCTGGTATGGCCCTCAGATTACTAGCTGTTATTGATTTTTCAGGTAGGCAGAGATGGAAGTTGCAACAAGAAGTCTGAGGGCAAACAAGAGAGACTTCAGAGCCTTGGGACGATGTTAACAGATCAGGAGCACGAGTAGTGTTCTCTATCCTTCCAGTTGCAGGGAATGATGAGGGAAGAAACGGGAAGAGCCAGCAGATCAATACCTGGCTCCGAGCCTGGTGTCACTGGTGGAATTTTGGGGTTTTTGATCAGGGATCGGTTTACAGGATACCAAGACTTCTGGCAACAGAGGCGGTACACCTGTCTCAAAGGGGGAACAGGATCTTTGCATGGGACTTAGCAAGGCTCACTGAAAGAGCTTTAAACTAGATTTGAAGAGGGAAAGGGATAAAACCAGGCTCACTAGAGATAAGCCTGGAGGCAGCATGCCCCAATGGTTGTGGGATGGTGTGCTAGCGAGGTCCTTTGGTCTGCTGTTTCAGTGGAGGAAGGGGATGGAGCTCCATGTGGCAGCAAAGACGTAAAGGTTATTGACATGTTAGAAACCACAGAAGTGCCTGAGAATGGTCGTGTCAGAATTAGGGCTTTTCCCCCAAAAAAGGTGGTGCGATCAATAGCCAAACTGAAGTGCATCTACACCAATGCATGCAGCATAGTCAACAAACGGGAGTAGCTGGAAGCCATTGTGCAGCGGTAAAACTATGATATAGTTGCCATCATGGAAACATGTGGGATGACTCACACAACTGAAGTGCTGCAATGGATGGCTATAAACTCTTCAGAAGAAATAGGCAAGGAAGGAGAGGCGGTGGGGTAGCCCTGTGTGTTAGGGAGTGTTTTGACTGTCTAGAGCTTAATGATGGTGACAATAGGGTTGAGTGTTGATGGGTAAGAATCAGGAGGAAGGCCAGCAAGAGAGATACCATGGTGGGAGTCTGTTATAGACTACCCAACAAGGGTGAAGAGGCAGAAAAAATATTTTATAAGCAGCTGGGAGAAGTCTCACAATCACTAGCCCTTGTTCTCATGGGGGACTTCAACTTAGCAGATGCCTGCTGAAAATACAGCACAGTGGAGAGGAAAACAATCTAGGAGGTTCCTGGAGTGTGTGGAAGATAACTTCCTGACACAGCTGGTGAATGAGCCAACTAGGGAAGGTGCCCCACTGGACCTGTTGTGAACAGAGAAGGACGTGTAGGTGATGTGGTGGTTGGAGGCCATCTTGGGCATAGCAATCATGGAATGTTAGTTTTCAATTCTCAGAGAAATAGGGGTCAGAGGAGGGGCAGCAGAACTGCTACCTTGGACTTCTGGAGGGCAGACTTCAGCCTGTTTAGGAGACTGGTTAACAGAGTCCCTTAGGAGACAGTCCTGAAGGGCAAAGGAGTCCAGGAAGGCTGGACATGCTTCAGGGAGGAAATCTTAAAGGCACAGGAGCAGGCGGTCCCCATGTGCTGAAGGATGAGCTGGCGGGGAAGACGACCGGCCTGGCTGAAGAGAGGGAACTGTTGGAACTCAGGGAAAAAAGAGAGTTTATGACCTTTGGAAGAAGGGGCAGGCAACTCAGGAGCACTACAAGGATGTTATCAGGTGATGCAAGGAGAAAATGAGAAGGGCCAAAGCCTAACTAGAACTTAATCAGGCTACTGCTGTAAAGGACCATAAAAAATGTTTCTATAAATACATTGGCAACAAGAGGAGGGCTAAGGAGAATCTCCATGCTTTATTGGATGCGGGGGAAACCACAGTGACAAAGGATGAGGAAAAGGTTGAGGTACTTAATGCCTTCTTTGCCTCAGTCTTTAATAGTAAGACCAGTTGTTCTCTGGGTACCCAGCTCCCTGAGCTGAGAGACAGGGAAGGGGAGCAGAATGATGCCCCCATAATCCAAGGGGAAAAGGTTAGCTACCTTCTACACCACTTAGACACACAGCAGTCTATGGGGCCAGATGGAATCCACCCAAGGGTATTGAGGGAGCTGGCAGAAGGGCTCACCAAGCCATTTTCTGTCATTTATCAGCAGCCCTGGCTGACCAGGGAGGTCCCCGTTGACTGGAACTTAGCAAATGTGACACCCATCCACAGGAAGGGCTGGAAGGAGGATGCGAGGAACTACAGGCCTGTCAGCCTGACCTTGGTACTGGGGAAGGTTATGGAGCAGAACATCTTGAGTCCCATCACATGGCATATACAGGAAATGATCAGGCCCAGCCAGCATGGGTTTATGAAAGGCAGGTCCTGCTTGACTGACCTGATCTTCTTCTATGACAAGGTGACCTGCTTAGGGGATGAGGGAAAGGCTGTGAATGTTGTCTACCTAAACTTTAGTAAAGCCTTTGACACTGTTTCCCACAGCATTCTCCTGGAGAAACTGTCTGCTTATGGCTTGGACAGGCGTACTCTTCGTTGGGTAAAATGTGACCCACCGGCAGTCTAGGGGGCCAGAGGGAATCCACCCAAGGGTATTGAGGGAGCTGGCAGAAGGGCTCACCAAGCCATTTTCTGTCATTTATCAGCAGCCCTGGCTGACCAGGGAGGTCCCCGTTGACTGGAACTTAGCAAATGTGACACCCATCCACAGGAAGGGCTGGAAGGAGGATGCGAGGAACTACAGGCCTGTCAGCCTGACCTTGGTACTGGGGAAGGTTATGGAGCAGCA
>NW_010531091.1:0-327 GCF_000687285.1 Phaethon lepturus | reverse complement strand
TCGTGACTGACCTGATCTTCTTCTATGACAAGGTGACCTGCTTAGGGGATGAGGGAAAGGCTGTGAATGTTGTCTACCTAAACTTTAGTAAAGCCTTTGACACTGTTTCCCACAGCATTCTCCTGGAGAAACTGTCTGCTTATGGCTTGGACAGGCGTACTCTTCGTTGGGTAAAAACGAAGCTGGATGGCTGGGCCCAAAGAGTTGTGGTGAATAGACTTAAATCCAGTTGGTGGCTGGTCACAAGTGTGTTCCCCAGGGCTCAGTATTGGGGCCCGTTCTGTTTAATATCTTTGTCAACGATCTGGATGAGGGGATCAAGTGCAC
>NW_010531090.1:30329-39047 GCF_000687285.1 Phaethon lepturus | reverse complement strand
AACCCCCATTCCCCGTCCCCCTGCGCTGCTCTGCAAAAAGCCTTAACAAAATTGCTACATTTAGGCAAAGTAGCTACATAAGCAAATATTAGCACACAATCTGAGCACTTGATTAAAGTAATTTCTACTGTAAAATATGCTATAAATGAGTCTAAAAATGCTGACTCATTCCAAGAATCTGCATCCCTGCTTTTTCTTGTGTTAGAATTTCTCCATGAGCTAAAGAGCCCATACAGGGAGGAGTACTTGTGAAAAACAATGCAAAACACAAGTCGTCTCACTGTGTTTCCTGAGATGTGATTACAGAATTCATAACAGAGATTAATATGAAACCAAGCTAAAATGAACTGTTTTAATATTTAGTTATTTTTATTTTATTAAGGGTTGAATTAAAGAAATGGGGAGAAGCTGAACTAAACTTTAAATTTATACATAGCATAGAGATTCTGGGTATTTCACTCAGGCCTGTTGAAAAGTGTACTTTCCACAACCACATCTGTGTATGTTGCAAAGAAAACACCAAGAGCTTAATCTTAGTACTTAGTATTAATCTTAGTCTGTTTGGATCTTAGTACTTAGTTTGACTCATAGGTCTGGTCCTGAAAGATGCATGCCCATTCTTGATCTAACAGCATGAAGCAATACAGATGATTTCATGTTCAAACTTTGCATTTTCCTATCCTTTCAAGACAGGTTGATATAGGAAATTTTTTTATTGTTCTTTTCATCACTGCTTCATAAAAAAAAAAAGAAAAAGGAATTAAATATTAATAGAGGTGAAAATAGTCAATGTTCATCTAGTAAATTTTGAGTCTTATTTGCCTGTAACATTGGAAGTCAGCTTCATGCACTTACTAGTGTAACAAACACTTGAATTCTTTAAAAAGTCACTTTATGCACAAAAAGTTGTATTATTTACAATCTCCATGTTGTTATACATATGCTAATGCAAAACAAAACTAAAAGATTGATAAATTAATGCAATAAATGGGATTCACGCTACCTTAGTTTTAAGACAGGAAGTTCATTATTTAGTATTAGCTACTTTGCAAAACAATTGCACTATATAAATGGCGTAATAAATAAGCACAGTGAATATCTACAAATGGTAGGATATAGCAACAACAAAAAATAGTTATTTGTTTCAATTAGCTTTGTAGTTTTTAATGGGGTATTTAGAGGGCATTATTCTTCTTTCCACTCTCATTTAAAAACGTAATGCATTCTGCTATTAGAAATATGCAGGCAAGTTAATCCATGCCATCTGGTTTCCTTTTTCTAAGACTTGTCTAAGTCCTAGTTTATGTGCAAGATTGAAAGCTGTTTACATGGATAATATACTTCCTTTATGAGAAATACCACCTTCTTTACACTCCACTAAGTTCATATTTTGACTTTGTATGCTATGTACCAATTATTTCTTACCAGAAACAGCAGCATAGCTTTTCCATCAAGATAAAAAAACATTATTGCAATCTGTTATTATCTCAACATATTCTATGAAGACATATGTCACCATAAATCTGACAGATGACCAGGTATTTTCAATACATAATATACGATCTGTAACAAGAGGACAAATGTGACCTTTGTCTTCCCATTAAAAATTCTGTGAGGATTTGGACAAATTATTCTATGAAGCCTTGTTCTGTACTGTAACTGACAAAAATGTACTGGGAAAAAAAATTCCAAAACTGATGTATGAATATTTCAGTGGGTGGATCACACTAGCACACTGGCAGTTAGAATTTGTTCAGATCATATGTGATATTGCAGGCATGGAAAATTTGCACTGGGATCACTGGAGGCTTGGGCTGACTCATGACTATAGAAAATGGTTTTCTGAGTGCATAATTGTCCCTGAAATCAATAGCATAATGAATTAGACAGATTAACAACAGAAATAAAAACTTCAGAATTCACAACAGTAAATTTGGAATTATTCCCTTAAATGTTTGTGTCAGAAAAGGGGAAAATCATCCAGAATATTAAAGAAACTCTTGTTGTGCTTAATATCTCCAGTGTCACTGCAACTAGTAATAATATACTTTCTTTGGCTAGAAAAGTAATTTTTCATTTGAAAGTGATAATTCAATATATTTACTACATATATTGCTTTGTTTGAAGATGAATGCTTTCTCTGTTTTAATGACCAGATTTATAGAAGGATTGAATTCTTTAAAAACATCCAGCTGTTAAACTTTTATCTAGAATGTTAAGAAGTTCAATACATCCTCTGTGACATTAAAAGTGAAGTTTAAATTGTCATATAATTTGCCAACACTAAATTTGGCTTGGAAAATGGTCAAAAAATATCTGCAGATGTCTGTAAATGGCATCTCTTCAGTAATGTTAAACTTTGTGTAAAGTCCTTTTAGACAATCCATCATGGAAGCTGATAAGAATTACAGAATGCCAGAATTCCATTGATTTAGACCTTTTATTTTGATCTATTTCTGGACAACATGTCTATTTATGGTGTTCAAATAATTGGGTATTTTTAAAATAACCTCATATGAAAGTTGAGGAATTTGGGAGGTTCAAAAACCCCAAGATTTTTCCCAGGTCTTTGTAAATCTTGACATTCTAGCAAGTTACAAAGGTGTAAAAATCAAGATTTCTAATCATATTAAATTGATTCACTTCACGACACGCTCTGCATTATAACAGTAAAGTGAATTTTACTGACCTTTCTAATTATTGTATCATTATACAAGATGGAAAATACTGATATATAAAATAAGTGATTCTGTTCCCTTATATAAAGCATACTCAGACATAAAGTGCTAACATTTTGAGATTATTAATTGAAGGGTAACAGTACTGTTGCCCATTTTTATCTGGCCTAGTATGGAGATGGTATCAAAACAATGTCTTTAGGTCTGCTAACTTTCTGTCTAGAAAAAAGTTACGTATCCAGTTTCTCAAAAAGGCATTTCTTTTCCAGCTTACCAGTAGCAGCTGTATGAATAGCCGTATGAATAGCCATATGAATAGTGGAATACAGTCCTTTCAAAAGCACTGCAAAGAAAAAGCACATACGAAGGAAGAAGTAAGAACAAGATGAAATTAATTCCTAAAAAACCAAGCAGTTTTTGTTTAAGAAGTTTTTGTTTAAACTGTGAAAAAGAAGGCAGTGGGAGAAGGACCATGCCTGTCCTGCTGCAGAGGAGAGAGCATATCAATAAAAATATCACTATAAAAAAGGTGCTATTAGCATCCTTCCATGTGGAGCCTGCAAAACACTCAAAACAAAGGGTTTCAGTCTCTCTTGATTCAGGGACCAGTGGAGTCAGTGCTAATTATTTCATTTTCATCCATCATTTTATCATTTTTCTCAAAGCTCATCAAATGTGTGGGATAGTGACTGGTTGCCCTGTCCAGAGGAAAGAAATATACACAGGTTAACTATGGCAGCATAATAACATTTACCCCCAGGCTTGCATGAGTGTCTTTTAATCCAGTTTGTATTAGACTAACTGGTAACACTAAAGTTGACCTTACCAGACGCTTGTGCTGGACAGATGCCAAGGGACTTCCTCCACATATGGATGAGAAAGTCCTCCTTAAAGACAGAGCCATAGATTTTGAACCTGTGGGCTTGGTCTGCCAAAAACTAGCTAAAGAATTCCACAGACTGTGAGATCAATGTGCATTCTTCACAGGGGGTACCTTAAGCAGTTTATGAGCAAGTTAGACTAGGAAGATTTCAGCAAATGCAATGACTGTGTAGATACCTGTTTAATGACAAGGTGTGGAAAATACCCATTTAACATGGATAAAGCGGTATCAATAACAATATTGACAGCTCAGAAAAAAAAAAAAAGTGAACATTTATGAAGAACTACACAACATTCTACTGGAACTATATCAAGATGACTTTGAACTCCCGAGATTTTAAGATAGCGTTAGCATGAATGCATGAATATTATTTGTTTAAAGCTATTAGCTCTAGCCATGAGCTGTCAGTGTTTTGCTTCCAGAAGCTTGTCACTTCAAACGTATTGAATAGTTGTGACAGTATAAATCTGTCTTTTTTTGGAAAAAAGTGGGGTTGACTTGAGTCTTATCCAGTGAGTTTCAGCGTTTGCATTTGGATTTCTGCTACACAGTTTTGGTTGTATTTTCCTCATGTGCAATGTTTGTGTTCTCTGATAGAGCAAGTGGAACTCATATGGTCATGTTTCTGTCATCGATATTTCTATTTATAACTTATGAAAGTAATTTACTTTATGTATTCATAAGCAGTTCACCAATAAATTTGTTATTTTGTTTCTAAAAACCAAATAAATAATTTTAAAAAGTGATATAATTTCTAATTTTTACTGAATCAATATTTACAGTCATTGCTGTGTATGGTTCAGACATATTTTAGGTAACTTAGCTGGGACATTTAAACTAAGTTAAAAAATCAGCATTAAAAACTTAAAAACTGCTGCATTATTTTTTATATTAATATGAAAAAAATTTAGAAATAAAACCCATTGTCAACCACAGGACAGCTATGAAGATTTTTATGTCTGATTTTCCTTGAATAGTGTTCTTACAAAAGCCATAAACAGTACAGATGTCTATTCAGTACATTATAAATTCTTTATTTTTTGCAAGAAGGTAATGTGTTTTGGAAAGGAGGGATATATGTCAAAAAGGGGCTTAGAGAGCAAAAAAGAGTGCAGCAAAGATAACCAAAGAGTCAATGAACTAATTTTAACTCTGTAGAAGTAGATGTTAATCAGTAAAATCTGCAATGTGTTAATTGATTGGATCTCTTATTTGATGAAGCTGACAAACCAAGACTATCTTCATTATTTCAGTGAATTTATGTTATTTTTTACAATTATACTAAATACTGAGAAAATAAAGTAAATATCAATGTGAGGTGTGAGATTTTTGCCTTCAGTAGTATATTCTCTACAGTGAGTCCCTTTCAACTTTATTTCAACCTTGTAAATATAATATAGATAAAAAATTAGAAAGAAGAAAACATTTTGCTGTAAAAAAAACCCCAAACCAAACCTCAAATCTCATTTTCAAGAACAGAAATCATACAGTGTGCCCTGGACTCATGATGTAAGAGGAAGAATTGTTTCCTTCTTGCCTTCACAGGTGTTTCTGTCCAAAGCAGATGAGCTCCACAACCAGAATGATGGATGAAGAATGTTGAACCATTCCCGAGAGAGTGACAGGAAGATGACAAAGGTGCATCTCTTTTTAATTTGCAATTCTTTGGGACTCTCTGAGCTGAAATAACTTATAAATCCAAAAAGCCGGTGTCATTATTGTAATTATTTTTTTCTGATGGGAGAATTATTTTTTCTGCTGGGAGAAAGATACATCCATTTTGCAGGGTTGTTTGTGTTTTTTTTTTTATTAAGCTCTTTAATGCACAAAAATAATCAGTTTCCATTATGGAAATCCTTTTTTTTTTCCCTCCAAGTAGTCTGTTGATGCACTTTTTTAGTTAGAAAGGAACCAGCAGTGTTTTAATTCATGGCAGAATGTAATTTCACAGATCAATAAATTTAATCCACTTTTTTTGAAAGGAAAAATGTGGGAGATAGTTTTTGGAGAGATATGAGGGTCTAAGGAGAGTTTTTCTATGATTTCAAGCTCTGCCTGGCTGACGTGAATCAACAGCAAATTCCTATTCCCATTTCACTCCTTTTCATATTTCTTTCGTAACTAGGAAAACTTTTACTTGAAGCTATTGTTAAGGGTCTGGCTTGAAGCTTGAGGAAATGCAGCTCCTTCATAGCATGGCTTAATTGTTGATAGAAGGTTAAAAGTATGGTATTTGAGGTTTTGCTGAGTTGATTTGAAGCAAGCATATTTCTCTATTTAGGTCTTTCAATGCTGCTGCTCACTCAAGGTTCAGTGAATCGTGGGGAAATTATTGCATAACTTGTATCATATTCAGACAAGGAAACAAAAACAAAAGTAAAATATGGAGAATACCTCTTCTGCTCTAAGTGTGTGTTGTTAAATAGCCATTAAACATGAAAGGATTTTTTGACCTTAAAACTGCTCTGGTATTTACCTGATAAGTCAGTGTCTGCTCAGTGCAGCTGTTTTATGTATGTCTATTGTTTTTCTCTGTGTTTATATATAACCAATAACACTTGCTATTTAATAGCTAATTACAGTAAATCTAAGTTTTAACACCTCCTAGGTGTTTTTTTTTTTCAATTTAATAAGGAGCAGGATATTGCTGAGAAGTTTTCAGGACTTTGGAAAATGAATGGAGTTTCCTAAATTTATTTCTGAAAATGTGTAATAATATGGGGAGCATTTGACTGAATGTCAGTAACCTTAATTTTGCTTCTGGTTTGGTTACTAATGTGATATATTATTTTAAGGATATAATTTTCATTAATGATACAGACCCTTATATAAAAGATTTTGGCATGCAGTAGTGGAATGTGCTGTATAAAAATTTTATATCTGTACTATACAGCCTTTTCTAACCTTTCATTTCCAATTGTCCAATGGTGTGTCCAATTTCACAAAAAGTTAACATGTTTTTTAGCTTGTTGCTGTGGATACATTTTCAGAGCAGCACTCTCTTCCAAGCAGAAGACTTTAGTTGTTGCAAAACAGAACTATTGTAAGTCAAACATTGTTCCTTTTTAGGATCATTCTTAAATTAAAGGTAGAAGGAAAGTGGCGGTTATATACTGTCATATTTCAGTAAGTTATTTGATATTGTGATATGTAAAATCTTTTTTTCAAAATATTAATACAAGTTGGTTTGCACGTAACCTGAAGTGAAAATTAGTACCAAAAAGAAAAGAAGGAAAAAAAGAAAGGAGAACTATTTATAGGAAATTATAGGAATGTGCTAAATCGAAGGCTAGTGGAGTATAATTTACGACTTCTTTAAAACTTTGTTAATTAGTATCTTTGCCGAGGTCCAGAAGAGGATATTAAAAGCCTGGTAATGTAATTTTCAAATTATGCTGTAGTGTTTTGCTTTACATAGTCTCTGGGTATATTTTTGGCTGAGACCAAACATGAAAAGTATCTCCAAACGAAGGCATTATTTCTTTGTTTGTTTGTTGAGAAGATTCTTACAATAGTCGATGATTAATACAATTCTCCCTGATCCAAGCAACTGATTTATTTTTTTTACTCTTATTAATTACACCATGTTCAAGGGATTCCAAAAATAACATGCAGTGTAACTAACTTCCTTAAATATTCTGTATGACTGAAAGAAAGAAGATAGATGAATAATAAATAAATTTAACCCAAGCCAATCATAAATTTATCTTGGTGTGAATGTATTATTTAGACACATTATTCTAAAACAAGCAAACCAGACCTTACAAAGTGAATATTTTTGGAAAAAGTAAAATCTTAGCTCTGACACTGAATCTCACTCATATTAAAAGAGTGTTATATTTTCTAGGAAAGTGGAAAGAGAGTTAAGTTACAGCATAAATTGCCAGTCATGTTTGAGAAGAAAATTCTGAATCACAGTAGCTGGAAAAACTCATGCTTAGAAGTGTCTATTGGCAAGAGCATTTATTCTACTAGCAAGATGACTATATGTCAGAGCTTTGAAAATGTAATAGTATTGGTCCAAGAGCTGATCTAGGTTAATTAGTTTTGTTGGTAGTGACTTAGCGGAATGCAACAGAAATATGATGTATCTTGTCTCTGATAGTGCAGAATAGTATCTTCCAAGCTTTTAGATCAATGTTTTAGATAAAATTTACTTTGGAGGGACAGCAAAAATATCTCATTGACTTTCACTTTCTTTTTATAGTTGTTACTTACCACATCTTTTTGCTGAAAAGAAGCTGTATATATGCTTGTTGCATGAAATACAGAAAGGCATTATTCTACAATTTTATTATTTTTTTTGACATAATACTTCACAAATAGTAAGTTTTATAGAGAAATATGATCCCCAGGGAAATTAAGAAATGCTACAATATTCAATGATTTATATAAATACATAGTCCTCCTCGTCTCCTTTTTCAGAATCTGTAGTTGAAAGAGTATTTTCTGATTAATTAATGAAGAGAGAAATCAGATATACTTAGCTGTTCTTCAGCCCACTACTAAAAACATAGCATCTTGAAGTTCAGAAGCTCAATAAAACTAAATTCTATGCTATTCTTACGTATGGATTATCCCATATTATGAAACTGAATACTCATTCTTTGCCTCTTAATGCAAGTTTTCCAACAGAGGTTCTCAACTGATTTCCGTATGTACACCTTGTTCAATTTGGTGGTGATTAAAACATGAATGTTATCAGGCAAGTCTTCTTTGTGGTCTGAGTCATTGGTCTCTGCTCCTTTCCATGGAGACATTTTTTCCATACCATTAAGAATCTTGGCCTTTCAACACAAAATATTCTATGATTCTGTGATTCATAACTGACATAATTGCAAAAAGGTATGATAAGAAATCGTGCACAGTTTTCAGTCATAAGAGACAAACATCTTCCTTGAACACTGAGACTGTATGTCCAAAATTTAACGTGCACATGCTCAGAGGACCATGCTGTACTATTGGGCATGCTCTGACTACAACATTCAAGAAAAAAAGGGGGCTAAAATAAAACAGGTAAGTATATCACTGTAGCTGAAGAACAGAGAAGTTTAAGTTTACATATGAAAAATGATTTAAAGCTGTTCTCTACAAAACATTAATGAGCAACAGAAAATTATATTATTTTAAATATTTGATAATGATATTGAAAATTAT
>NW_010531090.1:28920-30293 GCF_000687285.1 Phaethon lepturus | reverse complement strand
CAGTGTTCTGTAGTTTCCTGTTCAACAATAACAAACAGAAAAAAATAGAATTGTATTTATGCTGATATTATCTGCTTTGATTGCACTTCGGGAAGAGTAAAAACTACATGAGATTGACTTTTTTCTTCTTCCTTTTCATATAGCTAAATTAAATTTTAGGTCAGAGCAGCAATCCATTTAGTATCATTTAACTGATAGTAGATACCATTCATGCTCTCTTTGCACAAATATGCATCTTTTCTTTAAACACAAAGGGATCCAAGTACCTTGAAACAAGAGGCTTCTGAGTGAGGCGACAGTAACTGAGCTAGCCCTTACTCAGGTCATGGAGTTTCCATTCATCTTGAGTGAGTTTTTTTCCACCATTTTGTCAAGATCTAAAAGGTTATACAGCCCATGGGTGTGGAGAGCTCATGACTGTGGGTTTATAGGATACTGTAACATGCAAGAACATGGAGGTTTTTATCCTCTAAATTTTTCTACTTTATTACAGATTAGCACAAATACTGGAAAAATTGTCACAGGCAGGCATACTACCACAAAATCACCACTAGCAGGTATACCTATGACTGACAAAGTAAATATAAATATATAAATACATACATATCAAGCTATTACAAATTACTGTCAGTAATCAATAATAGTCACAATCATATAGCAATAATATAATATTAAATTTTAGAGTAGATATTAGGAAAAATTTCTTTACTGAGAGAGTGGTCAAGCATTGGAACAGGCTGCCCAGGGAAGCGGTGGAGTCACCATCATTGGAAGTGTTCAAAAAATGTGTGGACATGGCACTTTGGGACATGGTCTAGTGTTGGGCTGATGGTTGGACTTGATCTTAGAGGTCTTTTCCAACATTAATGATTCCGTGATTCTGTAATACCAACAACCAATAACAGCAATGACCAAGTAGGTATATACTGTTAAAGGTTGTCACAAGCTTATCATTAGTGAAGGAAACATATCAACAATATAACTTATGATAGATTAATTGTATGGATATATAATATTGGGATGAAGTGAATTAGACAGATTTCAGAATGAGCCAAACTACGCCAGAGGAGAAGACGAAGTGATCTCAAAGGGCGACCCAACCACCCCAAAAGAAGGAAGGACAAACCAAACCAAACCCAAAAGTGTGCCCAGTATGGGACTAATATGGTAACAGACAGCGTCTCACTTGATGATCCACGTCAGAGCCTGGAGTCAGCCAGGTGTCCCCGGAGAGAGCCCAAGATATTATAGAAAGCTTGTGTGGGTTTCAGCCTGCATAGGAAAGGAAAAGGATGTGCAGCATGGGAATTTCTCAGAGAGAAAGGCTCCATTTTGGATAAAAATTAAGTCCTTTTAATATCCTAGAGACATAA
>NW_010531090.1:7850-28889 GCF_000687285.1 Phaethon lepturus | reverse complement strand
TCGTGTAGGACCCTACCATATCAAGCAGCTAACAGATGCTATTAATTTCTGCTTTCACCTGTAACAACCAATAGGTGATGATGTTTTCTATTCTTTCAGACCAACTTAATTTTCTGAGACTGTTTCTACATCCAAAAGTTGCTGCTACAATTTGCGGGGGAGGGTGTGCTTATCACTGGTATCTCAGTATGTCTCTGGTTTCTAGGAATCACAGCTGAAATTCGAAGAGGCCAACTGTGCTTTCAGGGATGTTGCTGGTTCCCAGGCCTGGTTACCAGGCTGGCAGGCTTTTTTTTTCTGTTTGTTCAGTAATTTTCCCTTTCTAACCAAGCTGCCTTTCTGGCTACTCACATCTCATTTGCCTTCCAAAGTTTAGTCATTTTGTAGGACAGAATTATTAAATGTTAGTTCTCTTGTTGTCTTTCTGATCTAGCAGTCCTGTTTGTTTTTAATATTTGTCTTCCACTCTTCAGCAAAGTCTCTCTGCTGGAGGGCTTACAAACTTTTGATGTTTTTTGATCTACATAGGAATACTCCACAAGTAGAGCTCTACAAAAATATGCATTAAGAAAAAATTGAAAAAGTTCATTTAAGATACAAATTAAAAACATGTATTTCACCGTGAACATATATTAAAGATCTCTCATCATTACACAGTCGGTCTCAATTTTCAACATCCAGGTTTTGGCACAAAGTCAGAATACTTTCTTTGAATGGTAATCAACACGTGTGACAAGTAGCTGCCTGGCCCAAATGGCTCCGTAGAACTTGTTCTGCTTTTCCTTGAGCATCTCTGAGGAAGGGAGTTTGGAATAAATTTTAATTTTGAAACTGTTTTCCTTACAATAATAGAATTTTTATGGGGTGGACAATTGCAAATCCAGCATGTACCCCTAAAGCTTTTTTTGTTGAAGAGCCCAGTTTGACAATATTTTCAGGCAAGATAATATTTACAGCTTAACCCAAAGCTCACTATGTGAAGCAGAACCATGATTTATATATGAGTTTTGTTTTTGCAACAAAAAGCATTCTCCTACTATACCAGCAACAACTGCTGGAATGTACTAATCAGACCTTAATTAACATGGAAGAAAGGTGACAATTTACCTTTTTTTTCAGATTGGTTCATTATACTTTATTTAGCAAATGAGAACTGTCAAGCACTGCCAAAGGAGCTTAGACTGAAAGATGAGTTTCAAAAATGAGTCTTATACCTGCCTGAGCCTTTGTAGGAGAGAGCTTTCAGAGTGTTTATACAGGGATCATTAGATATAGCTCATGTTAAGCTTTCATGAATCTTTGAATAAGAAACACACAAAGATCGTCAGGTATGAAATATTTTATAATGACACATTGTCATAATATGTATGAAATGATGATTTATGCAAAAAAGCTACATTTAGGGGTGGCAAATGAAAAAGAAGCAAAGACAAATTTTTTGTGTCTGCTTAGATGGATCTCAAAACAGTAACTGCAGGAGAGAGAACCAATCGTGTGCACTCACCAATGTGCAATTTAAGAACTATTATCTTCCCAAAGAACTGGAGGTGGAAAGGTAATGATGCACCAGATCAGGCCTGTGCTCTGGGAGATGTGTGAGGTCTGCTTCAGTCACACTGTGCTTTCCATTTACAGGGTGCTCTTGAGCTGAGCACCAAAAAATAAGTTGCTGGGATAATGAGGGACAGTAAACTGTGAAGTACACCCTGAAGCAAAAGCAAACTTATGGTAAAAAAATCTGTGTTTGAAGATGCAAAACAACAGCACAGACAGTGTAAAACTACATAGCCAGCAAGACGCACTGCAAATAGAGACTTAACAGAAAATATGTTATGCAAAACAATCCATAACTGTTAATCATAGAATCATAGAATCGTTGCATCATTAAGGTTGGAAGAGACCTCCAGGATCATCAAGTCTAACCATCCACCCAACACGACCATGCCCACTAAACTAGGTTCTGAAGTGCCACATCTAGACATTTTTAAACACCTCCAGTGATGGTGACTCCACCACTTCCCTTGGCAGCCTAATCCAATGTTTGACCACTCTTTCAGTAAAGACATTTTTCCTAATATGCAATCTAATCCTCCCCTGGCACAACTTGAGGCCATTTCCTCTCATTCTATTGTTAGTTACCTGGGAGAAGAGACCAAGACTCACCTCACCACAACCTCCTTTCACGTAGTTGTAGAGCGCCATACGGTCTTCCCTCAGCCTCATCTTCTACTACAAGCCTGTCAGCCTGACCTTGGTACTAGGGAAGATTATGGAGAGGTTCATCTTGAAGGGCACTCACAGGGCATGTGCAGGACAACCAAGGGATCAGGCCCAGCCAGCATGGGTTCCTGAAAGGCAGGTCCTGCTTGACCAACCTGATCTCCTTGTATAACCACGTGACCCACCTAGCGGATGAGAGAAAGGCTGTGGATGTTGTCTACCTGGACTTTGGTAGACTTTAGGCCTTGTTGGCCTTTCTCCTCATCCTTACCTCTAAGCACTTGACCTTGTTGTCACTCTCCCTAATACATGTTCTGCTTTTCTGTCTATGCTTCTGCTTGTTAAAAAATGGTTCAGCTGTCCTGTGTTTACTGAGAAAGGAAAAAAGAGTAGAATGTGCTGAATAGGCATAAGAAATGATTATTAGTAGCTTCCAAGATAAAAATTGGCTTCTGGCAAATACATGAGTATAGCTCAGACTGTCTCTGTCCACTGTCATCTTCACATGTTCTTCTAATGCTTGGTGTGGCTGATTGGCAAGAAGATTTAGTATGTTTGGTTTGTTCAAGGAGAAAATATTGATAAAGGTGTGTTTGGAAGTGCTGTTGTTTTGTATTGATAGTTGGCCTTTCAGTGCTGTGGCTTTCAGGGCTGTACAAGTGGTTCTTGTACAATGAAAACCTGGTGCTTTTTAGGCATAAATGAACTATTCATTCATGTAACAGTATCCTATGGCTGGTACATGAATGCAGCTAGCTAAACAGTGCCAGTGCTCGCGCCCTTCCTGTGCTCCGATTTTGCGCTGAGGAGCCATGCATAAAAACCAAGGAGCATAAGAGCAAGGGGATATGAGGCAAAATGATGATAGGGTGGTTTGGTGCAAACCAAGCTGCTTTGCAAAGTTTATCTCAGCAGTTTCAAGTTGATTCTAACAGTAGGATACTGTGAAGGCCAGCATCCCAGATATAACTCTCAGATGACATTTCCAAGTATGCTCCACACCAAAGCAATGTGGTTGGTCAGGACCATGGTTTTCAAGACAGTGTCAAGAAAAAGACAGCAACACTCTAGTCTCAACAAATAAAATTACTCACATGAATCAGAGTGTGCTAATAAATCAGGATGACCATACTGGAATATGAGCCTAAGTCAGTCTGCAGTATATATTGCATAACCCCAGTGTTTTCTGTTAATTTCTTACCATTTCTGAAAGGTACTTATATTTAAGTCTTCCTCTGAATGCCTTTCAGCAAAAGAAAAACAAAATTCAGAAGTTCAAGTTAAAAAAGGGGGGGAAAAAAAGACCGAATACATTTTAGATTGTGTAGTTCAATAAATAAGTCTTTTATAACTTCTATATAATAATTTTTACCTATATACACGCATTAAAAAGAATCTTATATTTTCTTCTGACATTAACCAAATTACTAAATGAAGTATAGTATGTTTCATCTATATCTAATGGGCCCACACTTGCTGAGCTCTTTTAGTTTAAGGAAGAGGATACACTTCAGTGATCACTTGTGCAGTGCTAGGATCCAATTATAAGGCAGGCATACAGGAATAAGCAAAGGGGTAAAGGCAGCGTGGGACAGTCAGAATTTGATCATGCACAGAGGTTCAAAGCATTATATTTATAAGTGTGTTCTCGTTTCAGCCAGGAGAGAATTAATTTACTTCACAGAAGCTAGTGTGAGACTATGTTTTGGATGTGGGATGAAAAAATGTTGGTAACGTGCAGATGTTTTGAGTTGTTGCTAAGTAGTCAGGGACTGTTCAGCTTCTCGTGCTGGGCTGCCAGCGAGCAGGCTGGGGGTGCACGGGGAGCTGGGAGAGGAAACAGCCAGGGCAGCTGACCCAGGCTGGCCAAAGAGATATTCCCTACCATATAATGTCATACTCAGTATATAAAGCTGGGACAAAGAAGGAAGGGGAAGGAAGGGGTGGACAAATGTTCAGAGTTATGGTGTCTTGTCTTCCCAAGAAACCATTACGTGTGATGCAGCCCTGCTTTCCTGGAGATGGCTGAACCCCTGTCTGCCCATGGGGAGTAGTGAATGAATTCCTTGTTTTGCTTTGCTTGCGTGCACGGATTTTGCTTTACCTATTAAACTGTCTTTATCTCAAACCATAAATTTCCTCACTTTTACTCTTCTGATTCTCTCCCCTGTCCCACTGTGGGGGCCGATTCTCTCCCCCGTCCCACAATGTGGGAGTGAGTGAGCGGCTGCATGGGGCTTAGTTGCCAGCTGGGGCTAATCCATGACAAAATGCATAAAAAAATAAATAACCAGGACAAGCTAAATGCAAGACTGTGATCTTTCAGTAGCCTCTTTTTCATTAATAGAAGGAAGACCACAGAAGGTAGTACATAAGTAGCTTGCATGTTATCAGAATAATGATCACCTATAGATCTCTGGCATTTAAGGCACATGACTTGTATTCCTACACATTGATTGTAATCTTTCCGGCCCATTTATCTTTCGTTCCTAAAACTAAAAGAAAGCATGTAAAATGGCCTTAGTATTTCTGTTCAATGTGTAGAACTGTATACCATGCTTTGTTCTGCATGGATGCACCCATGATTTTCACCCATCTGAGAGGTCAGCAGCTTTATGCTATATATAGTATGGGAGATATGAACTTTGCAGGGAATGAGATTCCAGACGTTAAACCTAGAAAGGAAATGTGTCCTGCTTGCATCAGCGGAGAAGAAAAAAAATATTCTATTTTGTCCTGTGTTGTAAATGATAACACATTATACAGTGAATGATGTTGGAATCATAGACTCATCATAGAATCATAGAATCAATCATAGAATCATAGACTGGTTTGGGTTGGAAGGACCTTAAAGATCATCTAGTTCCAACCCCGCTGCCATGGGCACGGGCACCTTCTACTAGACCAGGTTGCTCAAAGCCCCGTACAACGTGGCCTTGAATACTTCCAGGGATGGGGCATTAACAACTTGTCTTGGCAACCTGTTCCAGTGCCTCATCACCCTCATAGTGAAGAATTTATTCCTGTATCTAATCTAAATTTACCCTTTAAACTTTCAGTTTAAAGCCATTATCCCTTGTACTATCACAACATAACCTTGTCAAGCCTGTCAAAGTCCTTCTGGATGGCATCCCTTCCCTCCAGTGTGTAATGCACTACACAGCTTGGTGTCATCTACAAACTTGCTACGGGTGCACTCAATCCCATTGCCCATGTTGCTGATAAAGGTGTTAAACAGCGCCAGTCCCAGTACTGACCCTCGAGGAACACTACTCATCACTGGTCTCCACTCAGACGTTGAGACGTTGACCGCAATTCTTTGAATGCCACCATCCAGCAAACTGTTTATCCACTGAGTGGTCCATCTGTCAAATCTATGTCTCTCCAATTTAGAGACAAGGATGTCATGCAGGACAATGTCAAATGCTTTGCACAAGTCCAGGTAGATGATGTCAGTTGCTCTTCCCTTATCCACCAATGTTGTAGCCCCATCGTAGGTGGTCACAAATTTTGTCAGGCATGATTTACCCTTATTGAAGCCATGCTGGCTGTCACCAATCACCTCCTTATTTTCCATGTGTCTCAGCATCTTTTCCAGGAGGATCTGCTCCATGATTTTGCCGGGCACATTTGTGAGACTGTCTTCCTTTTTTCCCTTTCTAAAAATGGGAGTTATGTTTCCTGTTTTTCCTTCACCAGACTGCCACGACTTTTCAAATATGATGGAACTTCAGCTGCCAGTTCCCTCAGGGCCTGCTGATGCATCTCATCAGGTCCCATGGCACCTTCAGGTTCCCTAGACGGTCTTGAACCTGATCTTATCCTACAGTGGGCAGGTTCTTCATTCTCCCAGTCACTGCCTTTGCCTTCTGTGACTTGAGTGGTGTGACTTTAGCATTTGCTGGTGAAGACTGAGGCAAAAAAGTCATTGAGTATCTCAGCCTTCTCCATATCCCGGGTAACCAGGTCTCCCATTTCCTTCTGGAGAAGGCTCACATTTTCCCTAGTCTTCTTTTTAACACTGAAGTATCTGTAGAAGCTTTTCTTGTTGCACTTGACATCCCTGGCCAGATTTAATTCTGTTAGGGCTTTAGCTTTCCTAACCTGATCCCTGACTGCTTGGACAATTTCTCTATATTCCTCCCATTCTACCTGTACATGCTTCCACCCTCTGTAGGCTTCCTTTTTGTGTTAGAAATTGTCCAGGACCTCCTTGTTCTTCCATGCAAGTCTCCTGGCATTTTTGCCTGACTTCCTCTTTGTTGGGATGTCTCTCTCCTGACCTTGGATGAGGTGATCCTTGAATATTAACTAGCTTTCTTGGGCTGCTCTTCACTCCAGGACTTTATCCCATGGTAGTCTACCAAGCAGTAGTGTGTCTCTGACACCTTCTGTTGTCCTTTTTTTCATTTACATTTCTTTGTAATGAAGGTTTCTTTGTAACTATTCTTCCATAAGATGCTTATTCATAAACAGGATGCCCTAATGAAGTCAACATTCTGTAAATAATTCTTAGAATAACATAATTTTAAAAAACTCCCTATAGATATTGGTCATAAGCCATATCTTATTGGAAAAGAAAGGCAATGTTTTAATTTGTATAAGTAAATACTGTTATTAAGCAATTAACCATACAGGCATTTATGGTTTTAAGTATTGTTGTTTAAACAAAGACAAATTACTTTCCTAAGAACAGAATTTTGCTGTTGGCTTCTCCAGTATTTTTCAATGAAGTATAATGTACTGGTAGTTACATATAAAAAATAAGAGACCCAGACTGATTGGTCATAATAATCCTAACTTAGAGGTGATTCAACAAAAATGTTTTCCTTATTAACATAAAAAGAAAAATCTCCCAAACAAAGAGATGAATATTTTCTTTATAAGAATTATTATTCTTTGTACTGAGCAATGTTCTTGGAAAATAAATATTTAATATGCAACCAATTAGTAAAAAAATTACGTCAATTACAAACACAATTTCTGTGTTAAATGTTAATTAAATTCAGAGGTATTTATAATAAGATTAATATGGAGAAAACAAATTAAGAAAAAAGTCGATTTAGCCTCAGCTTAATCTATTAATCAAGAATAGTGTTTGGGTTTTATAGATATAGCAATATTTATAATAATAGTTAATTTAACATTCAGAAGTTCAATTCATAACCAAAAGACTTGAAAATTCAGTTAAGACCGCTGTTTATGTAGTTGAACATAAATAAAAGATATATTTCAATGCAAAAATTAAAGATAAAACATTAGCAATACTCCTTTCATCTTCAGATAAGCGCTGAATTAAGCCTGACCCTATATTGATTTATATTTTACAGGACTGTTTGAATAAACGTGCATTTTAAAATACGCAGAGCAAAAAACTTCAGTTCTTCATGGTACTGAACACAGGAAAGGTGAAAATGGGGCAGCAGGGACTTTGGTCTTTTATTTTCTTTTCTTTTTACTCTTAGTAGTTATGGGGTGTTGGAAAAGATACAACCCAAAAAAGGAATTTTCTTTTAAATGTGTGTGAAGTTTTACTTCTCATCCATTCTTTCTATTCTATATAAATTTATGACCAAAATGTGTCCCAATGTATTGGAAATTCCAAAATGAGTTTTGTTGTTTTAAAATGAAATTAAAAGTGTTTCGGACTTTCTTTCCCATAATCTAATAAAATTTAACCTGAAAGTTATTGTGATGTGGTATACTGGTGTGAGAAATTAATTAATGTTTGAAAGAAATTCTTTTTACAGGTTTGAAGGTAGAATTCTCGTTGGGGGAAGAAAGGTGGTTTTGGTGGTGGTGGTTTTTGTGTAAAAAAAAAAATTGCAACTGTTAAACTTTAGCTATCTTGTAAGATACTACACAGAGCAAAAGAAATTGTAATTTTTACCAAAATGTACTTGGATATACCTATTTCCCATGCTATGCACCTGAGCTTGTAAACTTGTTTCATAACCCCATTGTGCTTCTCATAGTATGGCCGCAGTTAAAAAGCTGAGCTACAGTGAAAGGAAGCAACACGTGTCCATAGTGGGTAGTTTTGAGAGTGCTTACAGCTGCTGAGGGCTTGCTATCTCCTTTCACTGAGATATTCTCACTAAAACTCTTACAGACATTGTCAAAAGGCCTGTTCAGTAGAGCAGAAAGAGATAGAGACTGGACAGTAGGAAAGCAGTAGATCCAATGAGACAAAGCCCCAGATTTTACCCAGTTTATGGATAAGAATCAGGAAGCAAAGCAACAAAGGAAACCTTGTGGCTGGTGCCTACTATAGGCCACCCGATCGAGGGGAGTCAGTGAGGAAGATGACTTCTCACTCCAGCTACAGGAAGCACCACGCTCGCAGGTTATCATGCTGCTGGGGGACTTCAACCACCTTGACATCTGCTGGAAAAGTAAAGTAGCACAGTGAACTGCAGGCAATCCAGGAGACTCCTGGAGTGCATGGAGGGTAGCTTCCTGTGCCAGGTAACAGACAGCCCTACCAGAGGCAATGCCATACTGGACCTGCTTGTCACCAATGCATGTGAGCTAATTGGTGATGTCAATATTGCAACAGGACAAGGGGTAACGGTTCTAAACTAACAAAGGGCACATTTAGACTAGATCTAAGGAAGACATTTTTCACAGTGAGGGTGGTGAGGCCGTGGAACAGGTTGCTAAGAGAGATGGTGGGTGCCCCATCCCTGGAAACATTCCAGGTCAGGTTGGACAAGGCTCTGAGTAAGGTGATCTAGTTGAATATGTCCCTGCTCATTGCCAGGGGGTTGGACTAGATGACCTTTAAATGTCCCTTCCAACCTAAAGTTTCTATGATTCTATGGTTCTTGATTCCATGATTCTATTTTGAAATAGTAAACAATGTCCAAACAGTATTCATTTACTAGAAGCAGTGGAAATGCTGAGATAGGAGTGAAAGCACAGAGTGGTACAGTGATTTGTCCAGGCTCACTTGTTGTGCTAGTTCCAAGGATGACTTTGGAAATGGGTCCAGAGCTTTCTCTTTGCCACTCTGCTTTCCTTAGTGCCTCTAAGTTAGGTATTGACTAAAAAACGAATACTAGAAAATTCAGAAATTAACTGCACCAATTACTAAAAAAAACCAGTAATCAAATTGCTGTTTTTAAAACGGATTATAAACTTTGTGGATAAATTTACAACCTTGAGTATGATATGCCTGATATCTGAAAGAGAAAAATCAGTTTGGATATAGTTTTCACATTAAATATCATTTGAATAATATGTTTGATTGTATTGTTGACAATATAGTTTGTCTCATCTTAGATCTTATGAAGCCAGAGTAGAAGACCACTGCAACACATTGCATTCTTTGCTTAGCTCTTGGTTTGTACTATGTTTCCATAAGAATAGGAAGATGAGTGAATTATTAGGGGAGGGGTGGGGGTGAGAAAGAGAGATTGCTGATTGCCTTGGGGAAGACAGACCATGCTGACAGAACGAAGAGAAAGCTGTAGAGAGCAAAGAGAGAGAAAGAGAGAGGGAAAATACAGATGGAGTGAAACATGGCAGCAAGGAACAGGTGCAGCCAGCACATCCCCAAGGATGGGTCAAAGGAGGAAGCAGTTTTCAGAGGACTGCATGGGAATGGGGAGTGTGTCACAGTGGAGGAAGTGCCTGGATGTAATGACTTGTGGGCAGAGGAAAGGTTGTGTATGAACCCTTTTTTTGTCCGCTCAGCCTGCCTTCACAACTTGGAGTTTTTTCTGTGAAGAATGTTAAATACTTTGTTTTTAGTTTTCTATAATAAATATTTCTGAATATAAAAGTTTGAGTTTAAAAGTTATTTAGCTTTGTCTGTGAAGTTTGTGTAGGAAAAGGTCTAGAAAAACCCACACCAGAACTCTATTTGAGCAGTGGTCCTGTCATAATCATCCAGAGACTTATTTACTAAAGAAGACTTAGATGGGCTGGTACAAGTGTTTGTTTCTTGGCCAAAATTTAAGAGACATTCATGAAGTAGGATACCTGAAAATCTTATTAGTTAAGTCAGCATCTGGTAGACTACAGGTGCTGAAATAAATGCGAGGTGCAATCTAGTGGGGAACTTATGTGATACAAAGGCATTCAGCATGTCTAGAAGAAAGACTGTAGGGCTATGAAATGGGTTTCAGATGACAAAAATGTATATCAATGGAAAAGTTTTCCGACACACCCTCTAAATATCCCCACAGGACACATATGATCTGCCAGATGTAACCTTCATATGGATCAACATGTAAATGTATACTTCTGTGGTGAGGACGTGAGTCTTGGCAGAAATGGATGGTGTGATAAGAGTATGTGAAATGCTGACCAGACCAAAAAGGTGGACTGAGTCCTTGTACCCTTTCCTCCCATCATGAACAACCCATTATGAATAAAGGACAAATTCCTTTATATACTCTGTGAAAAAAACTATCTATAAAGTTAAGGAAAATTCAAAGCATCACTGAATTGACTTTTTGGTGGGAAAAACAGGCTGTTGATTCTCCTGTGACTGGTCTGAACTTGCAACTTACACTCTCTCTGCATTAATACCCTCTCTGCTATGTTTTCCTTTCATACCTTTTCATCTTCCTGCACCTGGTCCCACCTTGTGGCTACAGCTAGTCAGCTTATCTAAGCTATTCCATTAAGCTGGCACCTTGGGTTTTGTGTAGGAGAGTCTGTGATGATGCACAGCTTCTTAAGAACTACAAAAAGGGCCAAAAATACCAATAGTAGACTCACACTGTGTTTTGTCCTCTGTTACAAAAAGGTTTGTACACAGCATGCCTTTCTAACACAAAGTCTCACAAGGCAAACACACTGTTACATGCACCTCACATGTCAGAGAGAGGCAAATTAAGAGGTCCGCTTAATGAACAGCCTACACAGACAACAGCAGGGTTAGCCACCTGTGATTGTCTGCAGCCACCAAAAGAACTTTGAATGGAAAACTTCAACCTACTGGAAGTTAACAGGCAACTGCAGAGTGTATATGGGTACAGACTGGGTCATACTATTAAGGAAGTAAGGCACACTGGCAGTTATTGTTCCTTCCTCACTGATCATACCTACAGGATTTATAGCACGTGTCATATCTGATGGTGTTTATTTGGTGCAGTAGCATCTAGTCCTATAGCTGCATTTCCCTTGAGTATGATCTTATATTTTCTCAGGCAAAAAGAAATGCCCATCTGCTGCTCTCTGTTCAATGGAACAGAAAAAAATATATGGGCTTTTCCCCTAGTCTGGCTGAATAAAAAGCATCCGTCTCTAGGGCTGCTGTTCCAATATCTTTTATAAACATTAAATTAAATGTTTATTATGTTTATTAAAACAGACATGTTTTAATACAACTTCCTCAGCTGTCAGTGTTTCTAGATCTGTATTACATCTCAAGAGATGATATGTAACTGCATGGGAGAATAATGTATGAGGAATGGTCTAGGTATGTCTTGACATCTAAGGACATAGATACAGATACCTGTGGCTTTTTTACCCTATTTTGTTGCATTAAATTGTAACATGTAGGCAAACTCCTAAGAAATATGTATTTATTAGGCATTTTTGAAGGTCTGGATTATGTGATGAGATTTAACAACTTGTAATTTAATAGCATATGTTTAAGCCGCCCTCTTGAGTTTGCAAGGTCTTTCCATATGAGAAAACTTGTCAATCACTTCCAATTTCATTCACCTTACAGATGCTATTCAAGGGACACCCTCAAAACTAGTATGGTAACACAGAGGAGGAAAGGAGGAAACAGTAAGATTTCCAGATGTGCACCTGGAAAGCCTTCATCTGTTTGCTATCGCTG
This sequence comes from Phaethon lepturus, assembly GCF_000687285.1. Lineage (NCBI taxonomy): Eukaryota > Metazoa > Chordata > Aves > Phaethontiformes > Phaethontidae > Phaethon > Phaethon lepturus. The sequence continues at coordinate 16,867 of NW_010531090.1, read as the reverse complement.
AAATTTTGTGGAATTAATCACATTATTGGAACACTGCAATCAATAGCTATAAACTGATTAGGAGGGACAAGCATGGAAGGAAAGCTCTGGGATTGTCCTCTGCATAAAAAAAATTTGATTGACTGCACAGAGCTGCCTTTGAAAACCAGCAATGCGCAGGTTGTGTACTCATGGGTGAATATTAGAGACCAAGCCAACAAAGGGATCGTTGTAGTTTGTGCTTACTACAGGACACCCAATCAAAGGGAGGATGTTGACAAAGATTCCTTATTTGAACATCATTTGAACTTCTTATTGAAGCATCAAGATTGCAGACCCTGATCCTTCTGAGGGACTTCAATCACCTTGACATCTGCTGGAAAAACAGTAGCACAAGATGCAAGCAGTCTAGGAGACTCTTGGAGTGCATTGAAGGTAACTTCCTAATCCAGGCAATAGAAGGTCCAACCAGAGGAGATGCATTACTGGTCCTACTGCTCACTAATGCAGAGGAATTTATTAGAGAGGTCAAGACTGGTGATAGTGTCACCTGCAGTGGTCATGCCCTGTTGGAATTCATGATCATGAGGGATAAAGGCCAGGTGAAAAGTAGTCAAGACTCTAAACCTTAGGAAAGTGAACATTCAGTTGTTTAAGGGACTAGTGGATGGGACTCCCTGGGAAACTACCCTTTGGGATAAAGTGGTAGAAGAGAGCTGACAGCTACTTAAAGATATATTTTTTAGAGCACAAGAGCTTTTGCTTCTCCTGTGCAGAAATCAGGTGAAGAAGGCAGGAGACCAGCATGACTGAGTAAGGACCTTCTGGTCAAAATGAAACACAAAAGGGAAATGTTTAGGCAATGGAAACAGGGACACACATCCATCTTGGGAAGAATATAGTGATACTTCCTGGGGATATAGGGATGGGATCAGGAAAGCTAAGGTACAGCTCGAGCTAAATTTGGCATGGGATGTTGTAGCCATGTTGTAGCCAGCACAGACGGGACACAGGAACAACCACAAAACCATGGATGAAATGCAATGAGTAAATTTATTTTCATTACCTTGCCAATGAGGGGATCCCTAAAGCAGCACCTTGGCAGAAGCACACAAGTGGGGACACAGATCTCAGTCCTTACTAAAAGATCACCAAATCTGCTGTTTTCCATTGTATATCAGAGATTCACGCAGGCTTAGTTTGCCACTGTCCTTTGATCTTTCCCACAGCAGGGCAGGGATGTCAAGCATATTTGATAAGGTACCTCTGAGTCTATTACACGCCTATGTTATCTAAAGACAGCAGTTCTACTTGTCAAGGACACAAGACTAAACATCAAGGAATACGATATATGTGTTTTTCTACCCCCCAGCTGCAAGTCATTTGAGCAGTTTACAATATTCCTTGCCAATCTTCCTTTCTTTTCCCACAGGTTTGAAGAATAATAAGAAAGGCTTCTACAGTTACATTAGTCAGAAAAGGAAGGAAAAAAAAAATTGCAACCCCCCCCAATAAATGAAACGACATCTGGTGACAACAGACATGGAGAATGCTGAGGTAGTCAACAACGCAATGGCTAGTCCCACACCTCTCGAGTGCTGGAATCTCAGGACAGGGACTGTGGCAATGAACTTCCACCCATCATAGGCGAAGGTCAGGTTCAAGACCATCTGAAGAACCTGAGTATATTCCATGGGGCCCAACAAGATTCATCCCAGAGTCCTGAGGAAACTGGCAGATGTAGTTGCTAAGTCATTCTCCATCATATTTGAAAAGTCATGGCAGTCAGGCAAAGCCCCCAGTGACTGGAATCAGGGAAACTTCACACTCATTTTTTGAAAAAAAAGGTAAAAAGGAGAACACTGGGAACTTCCAGCCATTCAGCCTCACCTCTGTGACCAGTAAGATCATGGAACAGATCTTTCTGGAAACTATGTGAAGGCATATGGGTGAGATGAAGAGATTAGACAGCCAGCTTGGCTTCACAGAGGGCAAATCATGCCTGACTAATCCAGTGGCCTTCTACAATGGACTGCATTGGTGGATAAGGGAGGAGTAACTGATATCATCTTCCTTGCCTTCTCTAAGGCCTTTGGCATAGTCCCACACAACGTCCTTGTCCCTAAATTGGAGAGATAGGGGTTGGATGGGTGGACCATTCAAAGGGTAAGGAATTGGTGGGATGGCCACGCTCAAAGTGTTGCAGTCAATGGCTCAGTGGCCAAGTGGAAACCAGTAGCAAGCAGTCCCTCACCATACTGGGACCGATACTATTCAATATCTCCATTAATGACATGGAGGGTGGGATTAAGTGCACCAAACTGAGTGGTGTGTCCTGAGGGACAGGATGCCATCCAGAAGAACCTTGACAGGCTTGAGGAGTGAGCGCATGTGAAGCTCATGAGGTTCAACAAGGCCAAGTGCAAGGTCCTGCACATGGGTCGGGGCAGCCACCAGTACCAGTACAAACTGGTCAATGAATGCATTGAGAGCAGACCTGACAAGAAGGAGTTGGGGATATGGGTGCATGAAAATTTGGTTCTAAGCTGGCAATGTGTGCTTATAGCCCAGAAAGCCAATCATATCCTGGTCTGCATCCAAAGCAGCGTGGCCAGCAGATGGAGGGCGGAGATTCTGCCCTTCTAGACCACTCTCATGAGACCTCACCTGGAGAACTGCATCAAGTTCTGGGGTCCTCTGCACAAGAAAGACATGGACCTTTCAGAGGTACAGAGTATTACTGTAATTACCACCAATGACTTGAAATTCAAATAATTTGTGGTCACTGTGACCAAGTCAGCCACCAATCACCATTTCACCCACGAGTCCCCCTCTGTTTACAAACAATAAATCTAGGATTAGCTCCCTCAGTACCTGCACCAAGATGTTGTCTTCAACACACTTCAGAAATTTCCTGGACTTGTTTGTGTCAGCTCTATCATATATCCTGTTAATGTCTGGGAAGAGAAAATCTCCCATAAGGACAAGGGTAGCTGATCTAGAGACATCCCTTAATTCCTTGTAGAATAAGCCATCAGTGTTGTGATCCTGGCTGGGTGGTTGATAGTAGACTCACACAACAACATCAGCTTTATTTGCTTTCCCCTTCATCCTTACCAGAGTGTCTCAGCTGTGTCATTGCCAACTGTAAGTGCCATACAATCCAACCCCTCCCTGACATCTATCACCACTCTCCTGCCTTGTTTGCCCCGCCTATCCCTCCTGAAGAGCCTATAACTGTCCATCACGACACACCAGTCACAGGATTCATCCCACCAGGTTTTGCTTATGCCAGTGCTGTTATAGCTCTGGGACTGGGCCAAAGCTTCTACCTCCTCTTGTTTATTCCTTATGCTACATGCATAAGTATAAAGACATTTAAAATGTATTCCAGTGTACTCAGCACATTGTGGAGCAGATTGAAGGACCTGGCTAGCACACCATCCCTCAAACATTGTCATGCCTCTCCTCGGCTTATCTCTAGTGAGCCTGGGTTTATCCTTTTCCCCCTTCAAATCTAATTTAAAGTTCTTTCTATGAGTCCTGCTAACTTTTGCATAAAGTTCTCTTTCCTCCTTTGAGAAAGGTGCACCCCGTCTGTCGCTAGCAGGCCTGGTGTCTTGCAGATCTTTAAAAGTCCCTTCCAACCCAAGCCATTCTCTGGTTCTATGATCCTATGATTGATTCTGTGCTTTTCAGATTTAGAAGACCAAACATAGTCTAATGTTTTCAAAAGAAAGAAAATATGACTCAGTTTGCAACTGCCCACTGCAACTGCTCAGCACAGCTTGCTCTGCTCTTCCTTTGTTTTCTACCAGTCCATTAGTCTTTTTAACATGCCTGCCAACATACTTGGGGGGAAAAAACAGATAGGTTTTGATAGATTTGGTGAACAATGTTTGCCAATAGCTGAGGCAAATGTTCTGTTTCTCCTTTGGTTCCTACCGGGAATGGTGAGATCATGGGTTCGGTTTCAAATGAGCTTCTTACCAATACCATGGTCATGAGGTAACCAACAAATGGTTGGTTATCTTTCTGTATCGTTGTAATCAGAGCTCTGTATGCAGTGTTACGTTTGTACACTCTTTGTGTGTGCATCTCATTTTTGAACAAGAGCTGTGCAGACTGCTATGGATTTGTAGTGTTGCACATAGTTACTTGAGTGGAAGAAGCTTATAATTCAGTCCTAATAGTAACCAAGTTTCATACAGCTACAGAGAAGTCAGCGTACATCTCTGTACAGAGCATGCTTTCTGTAACAATTTCAGAAAGGCTAATTTAAGATGGCATTTATAAGGATTCAAAGGGCAGCTAGTCTTGCCTGGTGGGATAATAAGTAATGAAAATGGGAATCCACTTAGTGATAGAAAGCTTCCCTCTGAACATGGAGAAAGACACTCAGGCTGGGAACAGCTCTAAAGTGGAAGAAGTTGTATCCCTGAGAGGGACTGAAAGCCACTTCTGCCCGATTTGAAGGAGGGTAGAATCTCTTTCTTTTGCTGCTTTTTTTAAAAGCGTAACAAAAGTATAGAAATATTCCTTTGTTTAATGGACAGTATAAAGATGACATGAAATTTCACTCCTGATTTGTTATGGCCTATCAGGTCCTTGCTAGAAGGAAAAGTAAACAGTTTACAAAAAAAAACAAATGGTGGAAGGATCTCACAGAATTTTATGGTTTTGGATACAAAATCAATCACATTAATTTATGTACAGAAATATGATACAGTTAAGTACTGCAGTATTCAACATCGAAATTTAAAGTCCTGAGTTAGTCTTTTGAAACATTATTTGAAGAACACAGAATATAAAAATTTTCTAAAGTAAAAGGCTAACTATGCTAGCACTTAAGTTCAGGGCTTAAATGAGAGGCAAAATGGTTGAGAAGGTGAATCACCAGGCACCATGAATGTTAGTTTCTGGAACATAATGGGGAGAAGATTTTGGGACTTTATGTATTTAATATAAAATACAATGTTCATGCTTACAAGGTACAGACTTTATAATTAAGAACCTTGACCATAATCTTTTACATTTATATATTCTTTATATTGACTTCTGCCTATGGAAAACATTTTTTCCTATAGGTCAAGCAACCTCAGCCTGCTCCCTCAAATTCCTCCTCACATCTCACACCTTTTCATCTGCAGTGCAATTGGAATTCCTGCTTTAGACCTGCTTGTTTGATAGATGATGTCAAAAAGCAACTTAGAATATGTATAACCTCAAACAAAGCCTCACTTCTCTCTTTTTCTCATATGTGTAATACTTTCGTTTGGTCTTACTATGATCGTCTGCTCCGCGCGGCTAATTCTAATGACAGCCACCCTCAGTTTCCACTGAAACTCAGGACTTTTAAAAGGATTCATCACTTTTAAGAACATATTCAGAACCAAGGAAATCTTTACTGCATAATCCACATTTTATTGATTCTATGTAAAATGTTTTCATGTTTGGTATATATTTATATATATAAATATATATGTGTATTTTACAATTAAATTACTGTGTTGAAACTGAGGGGTCCACAAACTTTGTACAGCGCTTGTGTTTTTGTTTTCTGGGGAATGTGCACACAGTCTACTGTGACAAGATTTCACCATGTGCCTCTTTATTTCCCTGGTTTTCTTGGCTTCAGTACTCCACTACTTCTCTATTTGTCAGAATATACTTTTGCATGGCATGACCATTTAGCTGTGCGCTAGAGTCAAGGCCCTTGTGCCCTCCTTCAGTGACATCAGCATGACATGGTTATTTTGCCTTCTATCTGGTTCAAATACCTAAGGAAAGGTAGTAGTAGATTGCTTTCCTTATTTTAGTACGTGGGTGTACACGGGTATAACCAGTAACCTAGCCCAACATAACAATGAAAATTTCCAGTCATATCAGGAATAATCTGTCTGTTTAACAGATCTTTACAGTGATATGGTGTACTGGTTTTGGCCGAGATAGAGTTAAATTTCTTCATAGTAGTTTGTACAGGGTTATGTTTTGGATTTCAGCTGAAAACAGTGTTGATAATACAGGGATGTCTTCACTATTGCTGAGCAGTGCTTACATAGAGTCAAGACCTTTTCTGCTTCTCATGCCCCCCCACCAGCGACTAGACTGGGGGTGCACAAGAAGCTGGGAGGGGACACAGCCAGGACAGCTGACCCAGGCTGGCCAAAGGGATATTCCATACCACATTATGTCATGTTCAGTATACAAAGCTGAGGGAAGAAAGAAGGGGGGACATTCAGATTTGCAGCATTTTGTCTTCCCAAGAAACCATTACGTGTGATGGAGCCCTGCTTCCCTGGAGATGGCTGAACCCCTGCCTGCCCTTGGGAAATAGTGAATGAATTCCTTATTTTGCTTTGCTTGTGTGTGTGGCTTTTGCTTTACCTCTTAAACTGTCTTTATCTCAACCCATGAGTTTCCTCACTTTTACCGTTCCGATTCTCTCCCCCATCCCATCGTGGGGGAGCAAGAGAGCAGTTGTTGGGGTGCTTAGTTGCTGGCTGGGGTTAAAGCACGACATATGGGAAGGGATTTTTTTTTCTAATAGAGAGCTTAGTCTGCATTCCTTTTTAAGACATCCAAGCACTCCATATTATCTAGACCCAAGTAAGCAAAATAGTACAAAATATCTACTGTTGACATAGTTCCATAATGTATTTTTGCTAACAGCCTGGTGAAATGATGTTGCTGGGGTAGAATCTCATTTATATTTCTCCTTCCTTTTCTTCCCTCCTCTCTCCAAAAAACAAGAAAAGAGCAGTCAATCTTTATTATCTTTGATTCCTGATTTTATGAACGGCATAGGGGACATGCAAATGAAAATCTATTAAAACATCCACATCTTCAACAGACCATATACACTGCAACTATATTTCCAGTGGCCAGCTTTAATTGTTCCTGTTTCATTTCTGCAATATATTTTTACAGGAAAGCTATCACTATAGTTGGGGAAAAAAAAAAAATCAATACAACTTGAATATACATTACACAGGGGCCTTATTTTCATGGATTTTTTTCTTGGATTTTTGAGAAGCAGCTTTACTCTGGTACTCTTCATCTACCCACATACTCTGGTTAGATATTTTTAAATTCCAGTCATCATACAGTCAGAATTTGCAGGTGGTTCTCAAAGAACTTTTTCCCCTCTAGCTAGCAGTGGAAAGGACAATGCAATTAATAACAGATGGTATGGAATGACCATGTCCTTGAGAGAATGCCTTATTGGCACCTCCTGCTAATTGCATCACATATAATGCAAGTAAAAGCATAATAAATCTGAACTGGGGGACATTTTATGCAAGAGCTCTTCTCTCTTTCCAGACGGTAAATTGCTCAGCTCTTGAAATATCTATAACCTTGTGATACCTAAGTTGCATTAGCTTAATTGCCTTTTTTCTTTTCTTCCTCCCTCTCCTTCCTTGCTCTCCCTCTCTTTTTTTGTTCCCTGGGTCTATAAGAGCAATTCTGTTTTGTTAGTTTACCTGCTTTTGTGCTGTAAGGAAAGGATCTATATTTGCTGTCTTGGACAGAATTTTGTTGGGTCTGTTCTGCTGACTTATTGGTAAATTGCCCTTTTAAAAGAGCTTTAAAGCACTTTATTTGATATCAGAACTGACTAAGTGCTGAGGAAATCTAAAAGAACATTCTTATTAACTGTGAGATGGAGTTAGCTTCAGATGGATCAACAGATATATCCTGTTCTGTTTCTGAATAAGACTACCATTAAAAAAAAAAAAGTCCTGATGCACAAGGAATTTTTCTTTCTCACAGTAAATCGGTAGCAAAGAAGTTCTGTTGAAAAAATAAGGAAGTCTGGAGTCTCAAATCTCCTTGTGCCTTGTCACCATGTGGGGATGAAGAAGGGCTGCTTTGTCAGTTTGCCTCTGTTGGCAGTGGGGGAAGGGGAGACTGTTTCTCATGAAAGTTCTGCTGGATTTTTTTTTATTTCTACTTACATCATTAATTTCAGTCCTGGTTTTGGTCAAAACAACAGATAAGTAAATAAAAGCATGCATTTAGGACTGCTTGCAGGAGATGGTATTTAAGGCACGGAATGATGCTACAGCTGCACACAGTGAACAATGTCTACAGTTATAAGTGCCTGTCAACATGTAGTTGACTTTTAGGCCTAAGGAATCTCCCTGGCTGTCCTAGTGCTTGTATGGAGAAGACAATTTGACAGAGAATTGGTCTTTGTGGAATATTTCAGTAAGATGGAGCAAAGTCTGCAAATGATTATTCAAACTCCACTTGGGCCTGTACCCAAGATGGAAAGGTGCCAAGTCATTATAAGCCATTCTCCAGCACCTATCATGCCCTTTGGGTGTCTCCTGTTCCATGTCATGTGCTGTGGAGCGATCTGGTGAAAGGAGGTAGACATAGCACATCAGTGCGATCCCCAGAAGATACGCATTTGGATTGGGAACAAAGACTTCCAAATCTAAGTCCTATTCCTGCTACTGTCTTTCTGAATGTTCATAGTCAATTTATTTCCCTTTGTGGTTTTGTTCCTGCTCCCTATTCTGGTCTACTGTAAACTGGAAGCTTTTGAATGGTGCCTATTCTGAGGACCCCTCAGTGCTGTTGGAATACACAGTAATATTAATAACAGAATTAACTAAGTTAAAAGTACTGGCAAGTACTTTAAAAGCCATGTGTCAGTATCAAGATTGATTTAGGAAAAACATAGAAATGCAAAATGTATTCCTGAGAGACTGCTCAAATCTGAGCTAAAACTTATTCTTATGATTTTGATTCTTTGCGCGCTGCACCTTGAAATGTGCCCTAAAGTATCTATGAGTTTGTTTTTTTGGCAAGCTCATCTGGCACTTTCCTGTTACACAGCTTAGAAGAGTGGTTAACTGAGTTCTCTCATGTGTCCCTGTGAAGCCATTGCAGTCTGACTGTGCACCCACCTAAGTCAGTAATAAGATTCCCATTGGTTTTTTGGAGTATATGTATGCAAAAAACCAGCAGAAAAATCATTCTGAATAAAATATATTTTGGTGCCAAGAAGGTGGCCAAGGCTTGGAGGC